>NC_053028.1:212553828-212691380 GCF_003073215.2 Triticum urartu | reverse complement strand
AGGATCCTTCAATGCAAATGGCTTCAAAGCCCACAATACATTCTTTGACAGAGCCAAGAACCCCTATTCAAGACCAAGAATATCCTCGGATCGGTTCTGGAGCTATCAGCAGCGAAGCTATTACTCCTGCATTCTGTATGATCAAGGGCGCATTTTCCCTCATATGTGCCTCGACACTGAAGCTATTGTTGGACTTCCATGCTTAGAAGAAGCACTTGACTGCTTTCGTGATGCAGGTCTGCTCAGCTTTGTGACAGACAAAGAACATTGGAATGAGGAACTTTTGCTTCAATTCTATGCTACCCTCCACATTCGCGGCTACTACAAGGATACAAAGACATGGGTTCTTGAGTGGATGACCGGAAATGTTCATCATGAAGCCAAAGGTCCTGACGTCATTGAACTTACAGGCCTACCCACTCCCGGAGAGCTTTTCGAACCTGACTGTCAACTCCACCGCAATGCACTGGAGAGCATCTTCCATAAGCCAGAGCCCAACATGAGCTAGATGTTGAGTATGATGAAGCCTTTGCCACCTGATGCTGAATACCCAAAGGAGTTCTTTGTCGATGACCTTGAGTATCTGCCTCGCAGAATATATCACATCATCAGGCGAACTCTATGGCCTATCAAAGGACATTCATCAGCTGCAAAACTTGAAGGAGCCATGAAGACATTGGTCTTTTACATCCTCAATGGCATCAGCTTCAATACACAAGAATTCTTTATCCGGCAACTAGCTGCATCTGGATCTGATCTTTTTGGCCTGAAATTTTATGCTCCATGGGTCATGCGCCTCATCAAGCTACACTCCTCTATCAATTATCAGCCCTCTGCTCGCAATCATCTGATCTTTCTGCCAGAGGTTGATATGTCAGTTGAAGCCATATACCCTGAGCCTGCCAAGAAGCCTCTGTGTCTTCAAAACGCTGATCACCAAAGCTTCACTCAACCTATTGAAGGAGTCCAAGCAGTCACTCGTGTCTATCCAATGGCTGGGAACACTCGTCTGCCTCATCGTGCACAAACTGAAGCTACTGAGAGCACAATTGCCCAAAGGCCTAAGAAGCGCTCTCGTGTTCTGAATGACCGAGAACTTCTTGTGGCACTGCATCAAAAACAAGATAAGCATCACTACTGGCTCAAGCGATAGATGCAAAGCCTCTTGGTGGACGTCAATCACATTCGCAATCTTGCCACCAAGAATGCTTTTGTCACTCACGAGACCTGTCGGCGATCAGGGAAGAGTTTGACACTGCTTAGTGCTGAAGCAGATCTTCAAGACGATGGCTTCACTAAATGATTCAAGTTTGACTCCACTCCTCCACGGAATGCTGTCCTACGTCGAACTCCATCCCTTGAAGACTCTGACTATTCTTCCTCTGCTGCAACTGTGAATGCCAAAGTGATCGATGATGAAGACGATGCCACTTCACCACCCCGTACTTCTGCGAGAATCGACATAGCACCAAGTTCATCTGCACCGCCAACCAACACCGACAACCCTGCTACTTCACCTACTCCTCATGGGAACGAGTAGATGCTCTATGTCTTCAAACCTTTTTGGTCCTTACTGACAAAAGGGGGAGAAGCGTATGAGTTTGATAGTCTTCAAGCGGGTTCATATGGGCGGTTGCTTTATATTTTGCCTAGTGTTTACAACTCTCGTTTTTTGATACATTTGGTTCTTTGAGTTGTAACACTTAAACTCGATGGTCGTCTGCTACTTATTTGCTATTATGTGATGCGATGATAAGTTCCGCATGTGCGATGATAACTTCCGCACTTAGATCATTCTGCAGACGTCCATTTTTCATTATGCATGTCATTATCTTCGTTACATCTTATCATGCATGATGAATTGTCGTCATAAGTTGAAGAGGATCTCCACAAGTACAACCTGCCATGTGCATTTGCATTCCAAAAGCAAATTACTTATATGCACATCTTCAGGGGGAGCCTTTGTCACTTATGAAGACAATTCCTAAATCCTTTACATTCCACATACTTTATCCCCGTTGAAAACTTCAACCAGTTTGTCATCAATCACCAAAAAGGGGGAGATTGTAAGTGCATCTAGTGCCACCCCTAGTTGGTTTTGGAGTATTGACGACAAATTTGGTTGAGGGACTAATGTGTTTGTGAGAATGGCAGGATAACACAAGTAGTGTCCCTCATTGATTCGGTTTACCTACCGGAGATGACCCATAAAAATGTATGAAGACATTGACGACAATGGTGGTATGTGAAGATATTCATATTGAAGACTATGACATGAGAATACATTGAGTGAAGACTATGGAGCGCGAAGACTTAGTCGTTTCGTTGTTTCCCTTTCTTCTTTGTTGAGTCATAGGAACCACCGTACTGTTAAGTGGGGTCCAAGTGAACAAAGTCAGAATGACTGAAGTGATGCTCAACTCAAATCCTATGTCTTCGAGCGAAGACAATGAGAGCAAATCTTATCTAGAGCCGGATGAGTCAGCTTTGCTTGTAGCCCAAGTAAAGTTGCCATGTGTGTTTGAAATCTGACCGTTGGAACACGTGTCAGTTCCTTAGTGACCCAGGGTCATTTCATACATATCAGGTCGGGTTGCCTAGTGGCTATAAATAGCCCACCCCCTACACCATAAATTGGTGGCTGCTCAGAGTTAGTGCACGGCTTTTGTCGTTTGAGAGCAACCCACCTCGAAGCCCTTGAGAGAGAGAGAAATCCTTGCGAGGACAAAGCCCAAACACCCAGAGCCAAAGAGTGTTAGGCATCACTGAAGTCTTTCTGTCTGCGTGACCTGAAGACTTATTACACTTGAGGTCTGTGAATCCTCCAACCGGTTAGGCGTCGCGTTCTGAGCATCCAAGAGTCATTGTGGATCGCCGGTGAACGAAGTCTGTGAAGGTTCGGAAGTCTACTTTGAAGACTTACCAGTGTGATTGGGCGAGGACTATGTGTCCTTAGCTCAAGGGGAATAAGGTGAAGACACGGTCTTCTGAGTTAAATCTCAGCCTCCCTAACCAGACGTACAGTTGTCATAGCAACTGGAACTGGTCCAACAAATCCTGTGTCTTCAACAAGTAACTGGTTCTATCCTCTCTCACTCTTTACTTAGAGTTTGTCTTCTTGAAGTCATTGCCTGTTTGTCATACCTGTTTGACTTCATTACTTGACTACTATCGTTGTTTGGCTTCATACCATCTTCCACCTGATCCTTACTACCTAACTGCTATTAGTCTTCGTACTCTTACGTTATTGCATACTTGACTATGGCTTGCTTAGTGTAGTTTATCTTCCGCTGCATATCAATAGGTTCATTTCTACTGTTTGTCTTTGAAACTTCCATGTTTTGAAGACTATCATAAAAATCGCCTATTCACCCCCCCTCTAGTCGATAACTAGCACTTTCGGGGGGGAAACATCCGGGAAAGTATCCCCGGTGTTTCGCGTTTTCGTGCAGAGGAGCCGGAGGGGGAAAGTTGTGAGTTGGATATGTTAGGGGTTTGTGGCGGACGAATGGGCTGCGTATCCGGATTCGTCTCGTCGTTCTGAGCAAGTTTCATGTAGAAAGTTTTTCGATCTGAGCTACAGATTATTTTATATTAATTTCTAAAGTTTTAAATCATTTTTAGAATTTATTTAATTAATCTAATTCAACATTATCCAGAATAGTGCATGCTGACGTCAGCATGACGACAGCAATCAACAGAGGTGTTGACTGGGTCGCTGACGTGTGGGTTCCGCATGTCATAGATACTAAAACCTAATCAACCTATTAATCAGTTTAATTAATTAATTAGGTAACTAATGTTTAATTAGTTTAATTAAACATGATTAATTAAGTTAATTAATTAATTAGTTAACATTTTTATTTACTTATTATTATTATTATTTTTAACTTCTTTTTTAATCATTCTGGGGGTGGGGCCCCCTTGTCATTGGCCCATAGGGCCTTAGCGGGCTAACAGGCGCGGTTGCTGGGGCGGAGCCCCGTGAGCGTGCGGGCGGTTCTGGGCGCCGGGCGTGCAGGCCAGAGGCCACCAGGGAGCGCCGGCCTCGACGGCAGCTGGAGCAGAACGGTGAAACGGCGGCGAGGACGGACGGTGGGGGTGACTTGCGCAGCGCGACGACGGCAAGGCGGCGCGCGGCCATCGTCGCAGTAGGGTGCCGAGCGCGGCGGCTGGGGGCGCGAGCGGTGGGGACCGCGCGGGTGCCGGCAAGGGATGCGGTGGAGGCGCGGTGGTGCGAGGCCGTAGTGGAGCACAGCTCTGGGGCCACGTGGTCGGGGCGGACGTCGAACAGGGGGCGGTGGAGGCAGAGGCTGGGCGTCGCGGGCACGAGCAGTGCGAGGGCAGAGACGCGCGGAGCGACGGCCGGTGCGGGGGCCGCAGTGAGCGCGGGCGCTGGCGTGGGGCGTGGCGGGTGCAGCGGGACGGCGAAGCAGTGCAGCAGCAGCAGGAGAACGCAAGCGGGGGGAGGCAGAGAGCGCGGCGGGGGCCGTCGAGGCCGCAGGCGAGCGCGGGGGCGAGACGGCGTGCACGGCGACGTCTGACACAGGAAAAGGGAGTGTGAGGAGAGGAAGGTGCTCACGGCGGGGCCGTAGGGTACTGGCAGTGGGCTCGGGGACGTCCAGCGAGGTGGCACCGGCGACGGAGAGGACACATGCGACGGGGCGGCGGGGATCCTCGAGCATGGTCGCACTTGACGTTGAAAGGAGACGGGGACGGCACGATGATGAGGACGAGGCAACGCGGTCCTCGGGCGACGAGGCGCGGCGACCACGAGCGGAGACGCCGGGGGCGGCGCGGCGCCCAGGTCGGGCCGGGATGAGGAGAGGGAAGGAGGGGATCGATCGGGGTTGCTCCCCCGATCCACCGATCTAGATCGGGTGGGGGTGAGGAGAGTGGGGATCGTGGGGAGTGGACAGGTTAGGGTTTCGGTGGGGGGGGGGGTGGCCGGCTGGGCCATGGCCCAGTTGGGCCAAGGGGTCCAGTGGGGGGGTTCTCTTTCTCCTTTTCTTTTTTTTTTTCTAGTTTTGTTTTTCTGGTTTTGTATTTTCTTTTTCTTTTGTTTATTTTATTTCCTTTCTGTTTTAGCTTAGTTTCCTTTTATTTTTGATTTAGCAAAATACCAAAATGGCACCTAATTTGATGTTACCAAATATGTCACAACCAAAAAAAGGTTTCAACCCAAAATAATTTAGTTTAGTAATTTTCGAAACACAAAAGGCATTGAATTAATGGTTTTAGCTAATGATTTAATTAGGTTAGTGCATTTAAAATTTCTGTAAAGAGTTGGTTTCTCCACCAATATGTCTTATGAATTACTTGTCATATGAAGAATATTTTAGTTTCGACTTTTGAAAACTTTAATTGTTTGATTTTTTTTAATTCGGTTTTTGAATCGTTTTTGAACTAACGCGAGATTAGCGATAGTAATCGAAGTGACGTGGCATCATTAGCAGAGAATTATTGTAGCTTAATTATCCGGGCGTCACACTAGGGCCCTCTGCTTCTCCTTGCGGCAGCGGCGCCTCTCGGCGTCCTCCTCCGGCACGCGTGTGCGGGTGCCCGCCGCAGCCGCGAGCTGCCGCCCCAGGTACACGTCGCCCGGCATCGGCGCCGCGGGGCCGACCCCGTTCGCTGGAGGAGACGGCGAGGGGGACGGGGCGCTGGGGGAGGCGGCGCACGCGTGGGTGGAGAGGGAGAGGGAGAGGGACGGGTGGTGCTTGGTGGGGACGGCGGGCGGCGGCGCCCGCGACTTAGGAAAAAGGAGAGGAAGAGTGGGCGGAGTGGTCAGGCAAGGCGGAGGGGAATTTGGGCTTTGGCCTCCGCGAGCTATAGTAGTAGCGCTGGGTTTATACCCCAGGCTGCTAGTGCGGCCTGTCGCGAGAGGGCACGATGAGGACTATATAGCAGTAGCGTGGGGTTTATACACCACGCTACTACTATCAACTTAGTAGTAGCGTGGGTTTATATCCCGCGCTACTATTATTGCTTGTTCCGGTCAGCATGGTGGAAACCACTTAGTAGTAGCGTGGTTTTATACCCCGCGCTACTACTATCAATTTAGTAGTAGCGTGTTTTTCTTAACCGCGCTACTGCTAATTAGCAGTAGCGCTTCTTTTTGTGCCGCACTACTGCTAAGATTCTGTGTATAAGGTTTTCCCTAGTAGTGGAGGTCCACCTCCGCGTTTTGGAGGAGGTCCATGAACGAGGATGGGGTTGCCATTTCCTCGAACACCTCATGCGCGGCGGGAGGAGGTTCGACGACGGCGGTGGGCGGGACCGCGGGCTTCTTCCGCGCCGCGTGCTTCTTCCGCGGCTTGTTCACGGCCGGGGACGAGCCGGCGTCCTTGGAGGCCGCCCCTCGCGGCCCATGAGAGGCCGCCTTCGTCCGGCTCTTGGGGGGGGGGGGGGGCGGGGGGGGGGGGCGCGGGGGGGGGGAGGGGGGCGGGGGGGGGAGCCGGGGAGGCGGGAGGAGGCGGGGCGAGGCCCGCCCGCCGCCGCTTGGCCCCGACATGGGTCGCCGCCACCACGTCGGCCACGGTCGGGGCGGGGGCGGGGGCGGGCCCCGAGTAGGGCGGGGCGGCGGGCGGGGGCGCGGCGGCGGTGGAGGCCTCCATGGCCGGCGCGGGGCGAGGCGGCGGGAGGAGTCGGGGAGACGGGATGAAACTTCCCTCCCGCGCGAAAAGAAAGATGAGTGCGGGTTGGGGGAGTTTTTCCTCTCAACCCTCACTTCTACAGGTTTGGAAACAGTTTGAGGGTCTGACCTCTAATTTTTTTTACGGGTTTGAGGGTTTAGAGGTTCTAGTCTATGGGTTTTTTTTCGACGAAAACTGTAAAAAAAAACAGTTATTTTTAGGGGTTTGAGGGTTTGAAGGCTCTACTAGACTTGCTCTTAGACGGTAGCCAAGCTGGCTCCCGGTCCACAAAAAAAAGATACTAGCTAGTAAATCATTCGAGAGTTAAAAAAAGCTTCACAGATGAACCCAGTCGCCATTGGTCTGCAATTCAGGAGACACGAATAAGATCGAACAACAACTGCTTTAGCAAGCCGACTGGCCCGGCAACCTTCTCTTGGAGGCAGTCCTTGCACTGCAAGCACAAAACCATGTTCCGGGGGGCCGCCGGCCGGAGTACACTGGATCATGCTAACGTCGTCATGATTAATCATCACACGACATCACGTGGGCAGCAGTGCCAATGATGCGTGCTCCCCGTGCATGCCATGCATGCACCCTGGCTCTCCGCCGCAGTGATCGTGTCTCTCTCGGCCTGGTGATTTCCCCTCCCCCTCTTCTCGCGTCGCCCCCGCGGGCGAACGAGAGGGCTAACCCTAACAGCCGGCCCTTTCTCCCCTACTCCCATCCCCCTCCCCCGCCGTCGGCGGCAAGCACCGTCAAGCAAAGCTTGGTGGTGTTGGCGTCGGCGGGCACCTTCTCCTCCTCAATTCGGCGTTGTGGCTGGCGCGGGACGGCCTAGCTGGATGGGGACGCGGTGCTCGCGCGAGGCCAGTGGCACAGGTGGCGGTGGCATGCGCGGTGCTCCGGGCGGCGACGACACGTGTGAGGACTTACAACGCGGCGGTTGTGGTAGGGGGTCCTCTGGTGGTTGCACGCTCGGTCGGGTGGCAGTTCTGGCTATTTGGCGGGCGGCACGGGAGGCGGGTGGTCCCCTATTGGTCGTCCTGACGGATGGCAGGGGTGCTGCATTAGAGGTGGGTCGGGATGACGCCCCCACGCCGGATCTGGCGCGGTTTCGGGTGGGAGCCTGTGCGGTGTGGGGGGGCTGGCGGACGATTTCTGGCAGCGTGTAGATGTTGGAGCTGACTTGGTCCGCATCGGCGCAAGCCTTCGCGTTATAGGCCACTTGCTTGCTCTTTGTTGGTGGTGTCAGTTCGAGTTTCGCGCCTGGGGCACTACTGTGTCATCGTTCGGATCGGTGCCGAGTACCACGGATATGGCGGTGTCAAGCGTGCTTGGCGGCGGCCGTCGGTAGTCCCTGGGTTGTATCCCCCCTGGTCCACCGTGATCGGCTAGGGATGTGGGTGCTGCCTACAGTGGGGGCACCAACCCAGACTCGCTGGCTGATGCCGGGCTAGGGGAGAAATACGGCGTATTTCGCTTCTACTACCATGGTTGGGTGGTTGTGATGTGGATGGTTGGTGATGCCTTGGGACTTGGATGCCGGGCCGGTGGTCTTGAATGGCGAGCTCCACGGTTGGCTTTCCAACAGGCTCCATGGTGGCGGTGGTGGCTGCACCTCTTGGTCGTGCGGGCGGCAAGGGGTGTAGTGGCGGGAGGCCCTGGTCTGTTCTGGCAGTGCCCAGATCTAGTGTGGATGAGCTGACCCTAGTTGCGGTGGTGGCCAGGATCCCACCTCGTGGTGGTGGTGGTGGTGGTGAGTGTTCAAGCGAAAGCTTTGCACTTCTGGCGCCGGCGATGGCGGCGCCCGAGGGTGTCACTTGTTTCTTGAAGACGTCGTTGTAGATCTCGTCCGTGTGCCAGGGCTCCGACTGAAAACTCTTGTCTGTATGGACTCGGCAGCGGCGCCGCTTCGTGTCGTCACTCTCTTAGGGGCGTTGTCGTGGTGCTCATGTGTCCGTGGTCGGACCTCCTCTAGGTGTTATGCTTGTTCTACTTTCTTGTTTATCTTTCGTGGGAGGGCGACACCTGCCCAATGTGATTATTGATCTAGATGACGACCCTTGATAATTGTCATCCGGCCCCCTCCGTCTGGAAATACTGGTCGGAGATGTATTCATTTCTTCGATAAGTACTTTCGTATGGAGGGAGTACATATGATGGGACCCGGATTTCTGAGACATGGTATCACGCGATGCCGAAATCTCGTTCATCCGCTTGTGCTTTCAGATTAATAATTAATATAATATATTTTCTAATACAATGGCATCTACTCAGTAATACATTGGAATACGCTGTAGTGAGTGGGCCATGCCACTTTAAATTCGTATGCACTTTGTCTGATAGTTGAGTTTTGGCACTGTCGGATGAGTTGGATTTAAATCCCTGCTGGGTACTTGCTGGCCTGCATGTCATTTAGAATGGTCTTTATGCAACTAGTACCAGCCTTGCCCTGCTTCATGCCTGGCCTCTTTATCAACACGGCTCTCCTGTTTTCATGTAAAAAGTACAAGTTAGCAACTGGAAGGCCCAATGGATGGCTATAAAATTGTCAACATTTATATTTGATGATCTCTCCACACAACAAACTTTCTAATTCTTGTTCTAATTGCCAGGACAGAGTTGAGTGCTCCTACTACCGCGCATGCAGTTGGTAGTTGCTCATCAAGCTAGCTGCAATCAATTTTGTCAATTAATCGCCAATGGATCAAGTCTTACTTGAAATCAACAATACATACATACATCCACTTAATTCTAATAAGGAAGAACCAGCCATAGAAATAACAAGATCTGATGTCATTGGAAAAACAAACATTATTTAGTGATGAGTGTATGGTCCTTGGGAGGTGAGGTACCATAAAACTCACAGGTCCAGTTTGACATCCAAAACGGACAGGTAAAGTCATAAGTACATAATTCAAGTGCATAGTTAGCGGACTGGAACGCCCAATGGATGCTCCCATTTATATTTGAACTGTCCACAAAACAAACTTTTTGATCAAACTGAACATCAACCAGGATAGATTTTGGTGCGCAATTGTTACTACCTTTTTTTTCGGGGTGCAATTCTTACTACCTATTGGGTGGAATGCAATTACAAACCTAGCTGCTATCTATTTCTTCAATTAATCGACAATGAATAAAGTCTACTGGAAACTCAACAGTTTATGCATCCACTTACTTGTACTAAGCAGAACCAGGCATAAAAATAACAAGACCTGATCTCATCGGAAAAATAACTGTCCGATGGAAAGGTTGGCACAGGAAGAAGAGTATGTTCAAGCTAGTGGTACTGCAGGGATGGAGGGAGGGAACAAAATTATCTAGTGATGAGTGCATGGTCCAATTTGACATCCAAAACAGGGTAAATCCATAAAAACTTATACCAGGTCCAATTTGACATCGAAAACTGTAGCGACCCGACCTCAGATGGTCAAGTCTCTGTGCTTCAGTGTCATCCCTGGATTGGTAATGCTGACACACACAGTATTCGAAGGATTTATAACAGAGTAGCAATCACACACTTATTACATCGAATGTCTCAAGAGAGAACTTATTACAATAATATGGCTTAAGGCCATCTAATATGATAACAGCGGAAGGCTTGGAAGATAAAGTGAGTCCATCAACTCCAACGGCATAGCTGAGCTGCACGGCAACGACCTAACGAACCTTACTCCTCGTTTGAAAAGTCTGCAACATAATACGTTGCAGCCCGAAAATGGGTCAACACATGGAATATGCTGGCAATATAACACAGTAGAGCATAAACAGAATAATGCTATCACTACATGCATATTTGGCTGGTGGAAAGCTCTACAGTTATAGTTTTTGCGAAAAGCCAATTTTTCCCTACAACAAAGGAATAGATTTTTACATTTAACTATCATGGTGGTTGAAACATCATTGAGAAGGTACCCCCAACTCAACCCGAATTAAAGTGATTATCATCCCAACAATATTAATTAAAAGTGATGAGATACATGTGATAACTCAAGAACTAGATACTCAAGATTGTCCATAATCGGGGACACGGATAACCATGATTAGATTGTACACTCTGCAGAGGTTTGCGCCCTTTTCCCCACAAGACTCGATCGCCTCCGTTGGATTTCTCGCACTACATGGTGTTTGAGAAACGGATGACCGAGACACAGTCTTTCAGAAACATTAACTCTCTACTCCGGGTAGACCATACCAAACCTACAAAACCCACCACCCGCTGATCTACCTCTTCAAGAGCTTCACGTAACTTACTCAACTATGCTAGAGCCCATAATAGCTTGTGGCTGCACACGGAAGTTTCTAGCATAAATCATCTCAGTTCCCTTTGAGCCTGGGTGGCGGTCCATAGGAAGATCACACGGGTACTCCGAGATTTCCAAAAAAATACAGACAACACTGGGTTCCCCAGGTGCCTCATTCCACCCAGATGTTAGTTTAAGTTACCACCTTAAGTTGAACCATTAATTAACAATGTCACAACTGTCATGGATTTCGCTCAAACCCGAACCATGTCTACGAGCATAGCGTAGCATAGTAATAAGCAACGCGTAGAAGTAACTCCCAACGGTTTGAATATAACAGGGCAACAGGTTCTACCTCAATAACTACTTCCCAACCCACAAGTTAATAGCATCCTAATCATGCAGTGTTAGAGGATTGGAGCTAATGCATAAAACTGGGTATGAAAAGAGTATGATCAATGTGTTACTTGCCTTGCTGACGATCCGCGAAACCTAGGGACTCGTAGTAGCATGCTTTGCACTCCGGGAATTCTATCACAAGCAAACAATAACATACATAAGCAACAAGCAAGATGCACAAGCAAAAACTCAAACAAAAGAGGTTGACCAGAAAGTTCAACTTAAGAACTCCGGTTTACAAAAAGAATCAAATCAAATGGAGCAACGAAACTCAAACGGCGAAAGAAACAAGATCCGTTTACTAATCTGAACTAAGGTCAAATTTTACAGTACCAAAATCTTGTTCAAGTTGGTTAAACAGAAAGAGGGTCTCGAGACGAAGATCCAGGCGCTTGAATCGCCGGATTCCGACTAATGAGCGAAAAGATAAACAGAGACTAAGATCAGATCAGAAATCACGATCAGAAATAATCGCGGATAAATCTGAGAAAAAGAAAAACGACGAACAGTTTAATGAGCGGATGTTCGTTAATTGTAACTAAACGATGAACGCGTTCGTTGGAACGAACGAATGCTCGCTGGACAAATAAACCAAAAAAATAAATCGATCTAAAAAAATAAAACCTAGGGTTTTCTAAAAAACCCGAACGGTTTTCTTTAGAAAACCGGGGCGGCGAGGCGGCTACCTCGGCTCCGGCTGGGCTCTGGTGCGGCGACGGGGCGGCGTGGGGTGGCGGGGCTGCGGCGCGGCGGCGGGAGGCGGCGGCGGCGCGGGCGGCGGCAAGCGGGGGAGCGGGCGGCTGGGCGAGGGGCTGCGGCTACGGCGACTTGGGCTCCAGGGGGGCGGCGGGGGTATTTAAAGGGGAGGGGGCGACGGCTGCTTGGGGGAGGGGGCAAGGCAGCGGCGGCGGCGGGGAGTCCGGGTCGGACTCGGAGTCCGGGTCGGCGGCGGTGGCGCGCGCGCGGGAGGCGGTGGCGGCTTGGGCCGGCCTGGCTCGGCTGGGCCTTAGGCCCAGTCGGGCGCAGGAAACTTTTTTTTTAATAATTTCACCGACAGAAATAAAATCCTAGAAAAATAAATAAAAATCTAAAAATGCCAAAACAAATTTTCACCGTCTAAATCAAATATTTAGGACGGGATGAACATTTTCTTGGCCCTAAAATGCAATTTTGAAAACATGCAATTTTTCTAATGCAAATAAAATCTGAATAAAACCAAATAAAATCAAATAAATGATTTTAATATTTTCCTCCAATATTTCAAATATTTTGGAGAAGTCATATTATCTCCTCTCTTATATTTTAATACGAAATATTTTTCGGAGAGAAAAATAATTAAAATAAAAAAATCCTCGTTTCATTATTTGATAAAAATCAAATATGAAAACCGGGAAATCCTCAACTCTCTCCATGGGTCCTTGAGTTGCTTAGGATTTTGAGGATTGCGGAACGGAAATGCAATAAAATATGATATGCATGAATGACCTATGTATAACATTCCAAATTGAAAATTTGGGATGTTACAAACCTACCCCCCTTAAGATGAATCTCGCCCTCGAGATTTGGGTTGGCTAGAAAATAGGTGTGGGTGGTCCTTGCGGAGATCATCCTCTCGTTCCCAGGTGGCTTCATCCTAGGTATGGTTGCTCCACTGAACTTTGCAAAACTTGATAACCTTACTGCGGGTGACTCTGCTGGCAAACTCAAGAATCTTAACTGGCTTCTCCTCATAAGTCAAATCACTGTCCAACTGGATCGCCTCCAAGGGTACTGTATCTCTTAACGGTATATCGGCCATCTCAGCATGACACTTCTTCAACTGTGAGACGTGAAACACATCATGAACTCCTGACAATCCCTCGGGTAATTCCAGCTTGTAGGCAACTTCTCCCATCCATTCCAAAACACGATACGGTCCTACAAATCTTGGGGCTAACTTTCCTTTAACTCCAAAACGTTTCACTCCTCGCAAGGGAGATACTCGCAGATATGCTCTATCTCCAATTTCATAGGTTACCTCCTTGCGTTTTGAGTCTGCGTAACTCTTCTGCCTGGACTGAGCAATCTTTAGTCTATCACGAATCAATTTAACCTTCTCTTCAGACTCCTTGATCAAGTCTGGTCCAAACAACTGTCGGTCTCCTACCTCATCCCACATCAACGGTGTTCTGCACCTGCATCCATACAGAGCTTCAAACGGTACCATCTTCAAACTGGCTTGGTAGCTATTGTTGTACGAGAACTCTGCGTAAGGCAAATTGTCATCCCAACTAGATCCATAATCTAGCGCACAGGCTCTCAACATGTCCTCCAAAATTTGGTTGACTCTCTCGGTCTGTCCATCCGTCTGCGGGTGAAACGTTGTACTGAACTCCAATCTCGTTCCCAAAGTCTGCTGTAACTGATGCCAAAACTTTGAAGTAAATTGTGTTCCTCTATCTGATACGATGGTCCTCAGAACTCCATGCAGACATACGATCCGGGACATGTATATCTTGGCCAACTTCACACTTGTATAAGTGGTTTTCATTGGGATGAAGTGAGCCACTTTGGTCAAGCGATCAACTACTACCCATATTGAATCATATCCTGCTTTGGTCCTGGGCAATCCGGTGATAAAGTCCATGCCAAGTTTATCCCACTTCCATTCGGGTATCGGCATAGGCTGTAACAGTCCTGCTGGCTTCTGATGCTCTGCCTTCACTCTCTGACATACATCACATACGGCTACATACTCGGCAATATCCTTCTTCATACCAGTCCACCAGAAATGTTCCTTCAAATCCAAATACATCTTGGTGTTTCCGGGGTGTATCGAGTAGGGTGAGTCATGAGCCTCTTGAAGTATTAACTTCCTGATCTCCTGGTTATTGGGCACATAAACTCGGTCCTCAAACCATAGGGTATCGTGCTCATCCTCACGAAAACCTTTGGCCTTTCCTTTGCCCATCTTCTCCTTTATCTCGGCAATCTCTTTGTCATCCTTCTGAGCTTCCCGAATCTTGTCCAGCAATGTGGACTGGACCTCCATTGTTGCAATGAATCCTCTAGGAACTATCTCTAATCGAAGTTCCATGATATCCTCTGCTAACTCCTTCGGCAGTCCCTTACTTTCAAGGATATTAGCATAACTCTTCCGGCTCAAAGCGTCTGCTACGACATTGGCCTTTCCTGGATGACAGTGTAGCTTCATGTCATAATCCTTTATAAGCTCCAACCATCTCCTCTGTCTAAGGTTCAGCTCCTTCTGGGTGAAAATGTACTTCAAACTCTTATGATCCGTGTACACATCACAACGGTTTCCAATAAGGTAATGTCTCCAGGTCTTCAATGCATGCACTACGGCTGCTAGCTCCAAATCATGTGTGGCATAGTTCAACTCATGAGGTTTTAGTTGTCGTGAGGCATACGAAACAACTCTTCCGTCCTGCATAAGCACACATCCAAGTCCTAAGCGAGAGGCATCGCAATACACTTGGAACTCCTTATGTATATCTGGCAGTGTTAGCACTGGGGCTGTAGTCAAACGTTTCTTCAACTCCTGGAAACTTGCCTCGCAATCTTCTATCCATTTAAACTTAGTATCCTTCTTCAGTAGTTCAGTCATTGGCTTCGCAATCTTGGAAAAGTTCTCAATGAATCTCCGGTAGTATCCTGCGAGTCCAAGAAAGCGGCGGATCTCGTTAACTGAGGTGGGTGCCAACCATTCAGTGACTGATTGAACTTTGCTGGGGTCTACTGCTATACCTTCTCCCGATATAACATGTCCAAGGAACCCGACTTCCTTCAACCAAAACTCGCATTTGCTAAACTTAGCATACAACTAGTGTTCCCTGAGTTTTTCGAGAACTAAGCGCAAATGCTCCTTGTGCTCCTCTTCGTTCTTCGAGTATACCATAATATCATCAATAAACACCACAACAAACTTGTCCAAATACTCCATGAACACCTTGTTCATCATGCTCATGAAATAGGCAGGGGCATTAGTCAGTCCAAATGACATGACTGTGTACTCGTATAACCCATACAGCATTGTGAATGATGTCTTTGGTATATCCTTCTCTCGTATTTTCAACTGATGGTACCCCGATCGCAAATGGATATTTGAAAACACCTTAGCTCCTTGTAACTGATCGAACAGATCGTTGATCATCGGCAATGGGTACTTGTTCTTAATCGTTACTTTATTCAAGGATCGATAATCAACAACCATCCTTAGGGATTTATCCTTCTTCTCAACCAAAAGCACGGGGGCTCCCCAAGGTGATGAACTTCTTTGAATGTATCTTTTCTCCAATAACTCCTTGATCTGTTTCTTAATTTCCTCCAGATCATTTGCGGGCATCTGGTAGGGTCTCTTGGATATTGGCCCTGTACCTGGCAGTAGCTCTATCAAAAACTCTATGTCTCTATCCGGTGGCAGGCCTGGTAACTCCTCTGGAAAAGCATCCGGGTAATCATTCACTACAGGCACTTCTTCCTGAACAACTCCCGTAAGGGCATTCACTTGGCTCCTCCTAGGCATATGCCTAGATACATACTTAATCCTTTTTCCCTCCGGGGTGGTGAGATAAATCGACTTACTAGCACAGTCAATGCTTCCTCCATACTTTGACATCCAGTCCATACCCAATATCACATCCAATCCTTGTGACTCCAAGATAATTAGGCCGGACGGAAAAACATGTGTACCAATGGTTAAGGGTATCTGGTCGCACCATCGGCTAGCCATATACTCTGCTCCGGGTGAACTTACCAAAAGAGGGGTCCTAAGGGTTTGGGTTGGTAGTTTAAACTTACTCACGAATCCCCTTGATGTGTATGAATGCGATGCACCAGTATCGAAAAGGACAAGAGCGGTAAATGACTTAACCAAAAACTTACCTATTACCGCGTCCGGCTGCTCTTCAACCTCCTCCATGTTAATGTGGTTCACTTGTCCTTTGTTGAATGATTGGGCTTCTTCCCAGCGCTCCCATTTCCGTTTCCGTTCTTTCCTTCAGGGCACTCCGTGGCATAGTGTCCAGTCTTCCCGCACTTAAAGCAAGTAATGTGACTTAGGTCTCTTTTGGCGGGGGTGGCTGGATTGGGGCGGTTCTAATTGTTGTTGGCTCCGTTCCCATTCCCATTCTTAGAACCATTGTGGTTATGCGATCCTCCTCCGGTGGGGTTATGACCTCCATGGTTATGAACAAGTCCTCCCGAGTTCGGGGTTAGGTGAGGCTTCTGCTGAGCTCCTGATTTATACCTCCCTTGTCCATACTTCCTCTTGCGGCTCTCAATCTGCTGCTGCTTCCCTTCAATCATAAGAGCCTTATCTACCAACTCCCGGTAGTTGTTGAAAGTTGCTACCATCAACTGCATGCTCATCTCATCATTCAGCCCTTCCATAAACTTCTCCTACTTCGCGGCATCTGTGGCCACATCATCAGGGGCATAGCGTGATAACTTGCTGAAATCATCCACGTACTGAGCCACAGTACGGTTCCCCTGGCGTAGGTTGCGGAACTCCCGCTTCTTCATCTACATAGCTCCTGTTGAAACATGGGCTGTGCGGAAAGCTTGCTGAAACTGGTCCCAAGTGATATTGGCTATAGGAAAGGTGGCTGTGTAATTCTCCCACCATGAGGCTGCTGGTCCATTCAATTGATGTGCGGCAAAGCGCACTCTTCCAGCATCTGTGCAACCTATGGTGGTCAAATCCCTTTCAATACATCCTAGCCAATCATCAGCAACTATTGGCTCGGTGCTACTAGAAAACACCGGCGGCTGTAACCTTAGAAAACGGGCTAGGTTGTCCAGTGGCGGCGGGTTGTTGTTGTTGTTGTTGTTGCCCTGGTTCTGAACTAGCAATTGCATCAACGCATTCTGCTGCTGGATCAACTGGGTGAGCTCCGGCGGGAAAGAAAAACCGGTGTCACGTCTTGGAGGCATCTGATGGGTTTAGATGGAAGAGATCAGAATAGAAAAAAGGGGTCTAATAAGAAAGCACTACCCATATGCACATGAGACAAACACAAACATTTCACTCAATCAATCAAGCAAGGGCATACAACGGTCTAGAACTATCGCAAAAGTGCTCAACTACTACTAAATACATGGGGAACTACTACTAAAATGTGGTGGTAATCTAGAAATTTTGATCGGTGGAAGACTCCATATGTCTTCTCCAGCTTCGTCTTCGAAGTCATCATCACTAGGATCAGAATCGGTGTCATCGATGATGATGTGGTTGTCCGGGCAAGTGGGATCATCGTCTTCTTCTCCCGGTGCTGGTCCTCCCATGAACACTCCAATCTTCTTAATCAGGTCGTCATTCTTCTCCAGTAGTGTCTTGATTTCCTCCTCATATCCATCGCATGTAAACTTGAGTTCTTCCTCCAGTTCGATGATCCTAGTCTTTGCCTTCTTCAAGTCCATCATGTCCGCGCACATCTGGTTCTCCTGACGTCAAATGTGCTGGTTTAACTCCTGGATGAAAGCTGCAATGGATCTATTCTTCTTGGTGCTGATTACTTCCCATTGCTTGTCTAGGCGCCCACATATTTGGTAGATAGTGTCCTTGAGTTCCCTGTTGTATACTTCTCCAATGCGTCCCATGGTAATGTGGGCTGCCATGCTCTTGCCTAGACTCCAGGTGGGTGCTTCAAAAGAAAACTCTATGGGTTTAGAAGTTGGCGAGAACGTCCTTCCTGGAACTTGTACTTGAATAATCCAGCGCTCCTCTTCTGGTAGGGTGGCGTTGTACATCCCGGTGAAGCTTGGTATTCCAATGTTCAAGTACCTAGTGACTTCCTTCAAGTGGCGTCCAAAAGGTGTGTCTTCATCCGGTTGTGCAAACTTGTTCTTCATCTCCGTCGTCCTAAAGAGTATAAAATGGAGAGGAGTCAGAAATGAGTAGAGAAGTGTGACCTAGGGTTTATCTTAGTGGTCGTGTCCTACACTCAGCGTGTGCTCTGATACCATCTTGTAGCGACCCTACCTCAGATGGTCAAGTCTCTGTGCTTCAGTGTCATCCCTAGATCGGTAATGCTGACACACACAGTGCTCGAAGGATTTATAACAGAGTAGCAATCACACACTTATTACATCGAATGTCTCAAGAGAGAACTTATTACAATAATATGGCTTAAGGCCATCTAATATGATAACAGCGGAAGGCTTGGAAGATAAAGTGAGTCAATCAACTCCAACGGCATAGCTGAGCTGCACGACAACGACCTAACGAACCTTACTCCTCGTCTGAAAAGTCTGCAACATAATACGTTGCAGCCCGAAAACGGGTCAGCACATGGAATATGCTGGCAATATAACACAGTAGAGTATAAACAGAATAATGCTATCACTACATGCATATTTGGCTGGTGGAAAGCTCTACGGTTATAGTTTTTGCGAAAAGCCAATTTTTCCCTACTGCAAAGAAATAGATTTTTACATTTAACTATCATGGTGGTTGAAACATCATTGAGAAGGTACCCCCAACTCAATCCCAATTAAAGTGATTATCATCCCAACAATATTAATTAAAAGTGATGAGATACATGTGATAACTCAAGAACTAGATACTCAAGATTGTCCATAACGGGGGACACGGCTAACCATGATTAGATTGTACACTCTGCAGAGGTTTGCACACTTTTCCCCACAAGACTCGATCGCCTCTGTTGGATTTCTCGCACTACATGGTGTTTGAGAAACGGATGACCGAGACACAGTCTTTCAGAAACATTAACTCTCTACTCCGGGTAGACCATACCAAACCTACAAAACCCACTACCTGCTGATCTACCTCTTCAAGAGCTTCACGTAACTTACTCAACTATGCTAGAGCCCATAATAGCTTGTGGCTGCACATGGAAGTTTCTAGCATGAATCATCTCAGTTCTCTTTGAGCCTGGGTGGCGGTCCATAGGAAGATCACACAGGTACTCCGGGATTTCCAAAAAAATACAGACAACACTGGGTTCCCCAGGTGCCTCAATCCACCCAGCTAATTTTGACCACATGTTAGAGCAATAATAAATGACATGCAAGTTATACAAAGCCTATGGTCAAATTCATACATGAAATGAGCTTTCAATGATATAATTTTCACATTATACATCTCATATATTATTAATCTTAACAATAGTCAAAGGCAATCTCAAAAAACGTATTAGGCCCTATATATATGGATGGATGGAGTAGTTTGTATTTCTATCTGATCTATCCCTTTGTTTTGGCCAACGAGAATGATTTATCTTCAGTGGGAGAGGTGCTTTGTGGTAGGTTCAATCTTACGGTGTCCTCACCTCGTGACAGAAGGGGTAACGAGGCACGTATTATATCATTACTATTAAGGATAAATGATGCGATTTAATTATATTGATTGGTTTTATTTTGTCGGGGGTTTCGTGCGACATATGCCAAAGGATGGCTTATCATGGTGGGGGAGAGTAATACGTCGCCGTTGCCTGGAAACGGATAAGGCGTAAACACGAACGCTGAAGCACTTTACCCAGGTTTGGGGCTCTCCTAGGAGATAATACCCCTAGTCCTGCTCTGCGGGGTCTTCGCATGATCACTATCTCAACAAGTCGCTACAAGCTTGCTCCTTGAGCTGTTTGGCTAGAGGTGGAAGAAGGGCTAGGCTAGCTCTACTCCTCTCTCTATGTGTGTGTGTTGTCTAAGAAGCTGAACCCTTTGCATGGGTGCCCTGGGGGTTTATATAGGCCTACCCCCAGGGGTATAGAGGTAATCTGGCTGGGTGTAGGACCCGGCTGTCAGTGTCTCCGGTGGCCGGCTTCTCCGCCGGCAGCTGGGGCTCGCCGCCTGGTGGGTCCCGGCCGCTATCTTGTACTTGGCCGACAGGCTGCGCCCATCGCTTGCAGGTCCTGCCGGCTGCTCAGCACTATAGCTGTGCTGCTGATGATGCGTGCTTTGTTGGGGAGAGCGTGGCTACAGTCTCGCCGCCTGGTGGCCGTTCACTGTAGTCACTCCCCGTCTCTTCTGGTTAATGACGCACAAACTCCAAGGAAGGGGGAGGGCCGCCTGCCAGGAGTCGGCCCCCCCTGAGGCGACTGGTCAGGGCTCGCCGTCTTCTGGCTTCTCACGGATAGGTAGGGCCCGCCACCTGCGGGCCGTACCGACAGCCTGTCGTGGGAGCATGGCCTTCTCTACCATGGATGATGTCATGGGCCGCGTGGCAACAGTGCCGCGCTGGGCGAGGGATGTCTACCCAGTACGCTGCACTGTGGCCACGCTCCGCCCTGGATTCGGGGGTGACAGGCTGCACTGTAGCCACGCCCCGTCTCGTCGTGACTATGTGGGTGCCAACTTTGAGGGCACGAGGGGCCGCCTGCTAGGAGCCGGCCTCCAGCCTGCTAGGAGTCGGCTCACTTCATGGCCGTCTTTTGGATTCCGCCGCCTTCTGGCAGCCGGCCGTTCGGACCAGCCGGCCCCAAGAAGGCGGTCCTTCGCCTTTGATGCTTGAGGGGCGCAGCCGGCCCCGATGTCTTGAAATACCACGGGAGGCTGATGAGGCTACCCGTGGTCATTTACTCCGACATATTTTGTCTACATTATGTCATCATGCTTCAAGATGTTTGTTACGAACTTAATACCTTAAGATGCATGTTGATAGCGGTCGAGGGATGGAGTAATGGTCGTAGATGCAGAATCATTTCGGTCTACTTGTTACAGACATAATGCCTATGTACCGATCATGCCATGAATAACATCATAACTATGCGCTATTCTATCAATTGCCCAATAGTAATTTGTGTACCCACCATTTGCTATGTTCTTAAGAGAGATGCCTCTAGTGAAAGCTATGGCCCCCGGGTCCACTTAAATCATATTACTAAAACCCTAAATACCTTGTTACAATTAATTTACTTTTATTTATTTTGCATTTTATATATCTCCTACTATCAGATTTAATTCTTGCAAATAATGAGTACAAGGGGACTGCCAACCCTCTTGCCAGCGTTGGGTGCAAGTATTTGCTCTTGTGTGTAGGTACTCCTATTGGTTCGATAAATCTTGGTTCTTTACTAAGGGGAATACTTTCTTCTACTATACTACTTCACCCTTCCTTTTCAGTGAAATTCAACGCTTATCACAAGTAGCAAAGGCCATTGTGCCTAATCGTCCCAAGCCCACCCTATCGGGTGCCACTTGGTGGACCAATAGCACAACCTAGAAACACTAGAAACTAGTTGCAACTCCTGGACAAAGATCAAGGCTATTATTAAGCTGATAGGGTCCATGGGTTTCGGGCCCAATGTGTGGTAGTACCTAGTCTTGGATAAAGTACACATAACTTCTTATAAGCGAATTCAATGAGACAACCCACCATGTACTCCTATATGACCACTCATCGTTACCTTTACCAAAACAGGTTCCCACACTTAACTCCCACAGAGTATGACATAATCACAACCATTCCAATTCATCGTCCAGATGGATCAGACCTGACACAACTCTAAGCATAGCAAGAATGGCGAGGATGAATGGTCACTACATGGCTCAAGCACCTTCTAATCATGCTAGGATCATGGATTAGCTATTTGCTGGGCCAATAACAGGTCATTCAAAGGAATGGGTTCAACTACCGAAACATGTAACAGTTGAATCGTTGTTGTCCTAATGTAATAAAGAGAGAAGGAAGGAGAGAATGGGACTGTTTCGAAATGATTAAGGGGGTTTGCTTGCCTGCCACATTCTGAAGATAGTACTGCTCTTCATCGGTGTCATCACTACGTCAGAATCGTCTTTTACAGAGAAGGAACAAACACCGACAAACAAAGAACAACATTCAATTGACGAAAATGCAACAATATGATGCATGATCATGACATGGCAACATGTTGTTGATTGAGCTAATGCAATTAGCAACATAATTAGTTGAAGTTGATTTGAACCAAAGATTCAAATTCAAACTTCAGATAAAGCATTTCAATGCCTTTTAATTGAATTGACCTAAACATCAACTTTAAGTAGTCCAAACAAGCATGTAGATGGTACAGACTGATAGTTGGATTTTTTTATATAAATTATTTCATCTGAGTTATGGTTGAATTTATATGATTTTTTAAATTTAGGCAATTTTGTATAAATAAATAAATCATTTCTAATTTATTTTAAATCCAAAAAAAGCTTTACGACATCAGCATTGCATCAGCAGACAACAATGTCAAACCTGATCAGTGAGACCCCTTGTCAGCGACTCATCTAATTACCTGGGTTAATTTGTATTAATTTTTGACCCTAACTAAAAATCAGCGGGGCCTAGGACCACAAGTCAGTGACCCAGGGGAGGGCATTAGCAATCAAACCCGGCTAACCTGATCGGCGATTAGCCGCCGGCGTGTGCCGAGATGGTGGAGCGGCTCGGAAATCATCCTCCGGCGACCAAACCAGCGGCGGAGACCATCTACGAAGAGTTGTTACTCTCACACATTCGTTGGTGCCAAAAGCTTCGCCGGAGCTAGCCTCAAGCGACGGCGGTGTCCACTTCCGCAGCGGTCGGAGCTCGAACCTCGACGGAAACGACACTACGGCATTCAGAACGACCAGTTCTTCTCACCTACGACATCTACACGTCGCTGCAAGTGCGATGGACACCAACACGTGACCCTAAGGTCACCGGAGTGACGCCGGCGTCGAGCTCGTGTTGCGATGCTCGACGGCTTGCATCGAATTAGCGGCTACGGCAAACAAAAAGATGTGGGGTTACGGGGGGAACCCGGGGGATGACAACGCACTCGAAGACAGGCTCAGCGGGATCTGGGAGGCGTCAAAGACAGCGAATCGAAGGTGGTGACCCACGGTGGCCGAGGAGGAAGTCAATGATGGTGATGGCTAGAGGTCAAGGAGGAGGCGATGGCTACGGCTATAGGTCGAGGAGGAGGCGATGGCTACGTAAACGCAGCGACACAACCTCGGTGACATGGCGTGGAGTGCAGGCGAGAGGCGAGGAACGAGGGCGAGAGTGAGAGGGTTGGGCTTGGGGACGTTTGTGGCGTCCTTAGCCAACTCCAGGCGGTCGGCAGCAAGCAGGAGGTGGCCAAGCGCGTGCCAGCGCGTCGCGGCCAAGTGCTTGCTCCTATCCTCCTGGCGCGAGGAGGGAGACGACTGGCCATTCGGGTACGTCGGCACGGAGGGGTTAGCACCGAAATGCCAAACCGGATCTTAGGGTACATAGCACAATGTGTCGGCAGTTGAAGTGCCCCAAGAGCCAAACAGATTCCAAAATAGTTTTTCCGTGGTGGCTAGAAGAAGGATTACTTCCCAAATCGCACAAATTATTTCCATTGTTTCAAAATAATTGCAGATGAATCTCCTGTAGAACTGAACATTGTTATTTATATATTTCAGTTGATCCCAAATGAAAATGGTAGATCTCATCTGATGCTATATTCGGTTATTGGCCCTGTTTGGATCATGGGGTTAGAGCTAGTTTGAGTTAGTTGGGGGCTTAAATAACCCAAAAGTATCCAAACAGGTAGGGTTAGAGTGGGTTAGTTCCATCTAACCCAACTATCCTGGTGGAGAGGTGCTTATTTGAGTTAGAGTGGGTTAGAAAATAACTCTAACTCTAACTGTGTTAGAGTATTAAAACAGGGCTATTATTTAATGGGCAACGATAGGCGCCGGCGGACTGGCTCAAAATTTCGGCCGGTCAGCGCGCCCGTTGGATCAAAACGTCCTGTATCGTTAGATTTTCTCGTCTTCCCGTTCCGAACCTCTGGTCTCAACACACACAAAAAGAAAAGCCCCGCACAGCTCGCCGGTCCAACACGCCGCCCACTCCTGCCGGCCACTGGGCTCGTCCTCGACTAGCCGCGCCGCCCGCACTCGCCCGACACCACTCTCCGTGTTGGATTTAGAAAGTAGATCAAATCGCGGAGTGTAGGTCCTACGTGCAAAGCTAACTTGCAAGCAAGCATGCAAGCAGCTTAATGGATCTACAATACCACATGCATGAAGAGCTAGCTTCAACTGGATTCGAGTCGTCATTGGAAACTCGAGCGGAAGCTCTCGTAGGCAGATCTGGGCGAGCTACAATAAAATCACTCGACGGTTGCAGCTTTTTTGCACGCCAATTGTAGCTTTTGGGCTTGTCGGTGGTAGCTTTTTTGTCACTGGTTGCAGCTTCCGTGCTCGATGGTTGTAGCTATTTTCATCGCCGGTCGCATCTTCCGTGCTCGTTGGTTACAACTCTTTTCATGCCGGGTTGTAGCTATGAATTGCACGGTTGCGGCTTTGCCATCACCGGCTGAAGCATCATCGGTTGTAGCATTGGTCTTCACTAGTTCCAGTACCTGCTAACGCCCGGTTCAGCTTCCGTAGAAACAGAGCCTCTATGAAGTTTTTTTCCATTGTCGGTCATCGGTTGAAGCTTTTTTCATCTACGGTTGAAGCTTTTTATATCAATGGTTGTAACTTTTTCTGTTGCACACTGTCTGGTTGAAGCTTTTTTCATCTAGGGTTGAAGCTTTTCTGTCAACGGTTGAAACTTTTTCCGTTGCATAGTGCTTGATTGAGGATTTTTCAAATAGGGTTGAACCTATTTCTGTCAACAATTGCAGCACCGGCCGCCCCCAACTTCCGCCATATCCGCTTGAAGATTTTCATGGACGGTTTTAGCTCTTTCAGGTGCCGGTTGCAGCTTTGCGGTTGCACAGAGCTTGTTGAAGCACACACGCAGCAAAAAACGCAACGCTAATTCTAGCAAAAAAATGCCACCAATTCGAGCAAAAAATCTCTCCGGATGTAGCATCGGCGGGGCAGCAGTATGAGGCATATGGGGAAATACATACTTGCAGCATTGGGGGAGGGGTGCTCACAGAAGCAGCAGGGGGTCATGCTGTTGGTGTTGACGAGCTCACGCTGTGCTTAAAAGAGAGAGGAGAGAAGCAACAAGGCAAGAGGAAGAAACAAAGCAGAGAAAAAAATAGTTACGTGAAGGTCCTTTTTTCAGAACAACGGATAAGAGAAATGACATCTTGCTTGAAGGCCCATCAAAAGTCACGTGGCCCATTCCGTTTCCGTATAGCAACGCGAGCGAGCGAGGGGCGACCGGCCGAGCGCTGGGCCGGTCGTCCGTAGGGAAACGTTTCTCTTATTTAATTTGGGAAAGTACGTACCACGTGATGTCCAGTAGTAGCAGATACACACGCAGCAGCAAGAAGACACCGGAAGTCCGGTACTTTACGCAAAACACCCTCAGGAAGCGGGAAAACAGAAAAGTGAGCAGCAGTTGAGGTCCTCCCGTCCGTGAGATAAATTGTCCCCCGTGCCCATCGGCAGCGAAACCCTAGAATCGAATCGAGGCGAGGCGGCGACGGAGACAAGCGAAAAGGAAATCGCGGAGGAGGCGAAGGAAGAGGCATCATGTTCCGGCGGGCCGTGGGTTCCCTCCTCGCACGGGGGTTCTCGCCACGTGCGACCCCAAGGACTGCTCCTGCGCGCTCTCTGCACTTCTTGGTGAGTTTTCCCCCGTTGCTTTTACTCAGATCTGCAACTCCAGGCACCTCCGTCATGTTTCTCATCCCGATCGATACAGAGCGATCTCGCCATCGGTAATGGCCTTCTTGGTGCTTATGTTTTTGCCGCGGGTCTGATGGCTGGTGGTGGTGGGGGGTTGGTGATTCTGCATTTCAAGCAAGGCGCAGGTGTTGATGCATCAGGTAGATTCCTCCTCTTCGTTAGCTGCGTTTCATGTCAGGAACCACCACCTCATACCTGTCCCGTCTTCTTGTGTAGCTGCTGCTGGCAAGCTGAACCACAAGGTCAAGTTTAAGAAGCCGGACATGAAGCAGAGGTTTGAGAGTTGGATCATCGAGCACGAAAAGACATACCGAGATGAGGAAGAGAAGGCTATGCGGTTCGAATTGTTCAAGGCCGCCCTCGAGATGATGGAATCGCAGCTCCCGTCCGTCGAGGAGAGTGGTGTGCTTCCACAGGTAAGCTGTTTCGCAGACTTTACAGCCGAGGAGAAACGGAAATTGCTGGCCTTTCCCAACGGAGTTAACATCACCGAGTACAACGAGATGGTCAAGTCTGCCTGGGCCAAGCAACAGAAAGGTCTCTTCTTCTGCAATTTATTTATCCTTGAATATGCACTTGCTAGCTTGAATCGCATATTACTTTACCCGTTTTGTTTTCGATGTCAAATTGGACCTGGTATATATAAGTTTTTATGATTTACCTTGTTTTGGATGTCAAATTGGACCATACACTCATCACTAGATAATTTTGTTCCCTCCCTCAATCCTTGTAGTACCACTAGCTTGAACATACTCTTCTTCCTGTGCCAACCTTTCCATCTGATGAAATCAGATATTGTTAATTCTATGCCTGGTTCTGCCATAGTACAAGTAAGTGGATGTATGTATAAACAGTTGAGTTTCCAGTAGACTTTAGTCATTGTCGATTAATTGACGAAACAGATAGCAACTAGGTTTGTAATTGCATTCCACTCAATAGCAGTAACAGTTGCGCACTAGGAGCAGCTGTTTAGTTTGATCAAGAAAGTTTGTTTTGTGGACAGTTCAAATATAAATGGGAGCATCCATTGGGCGTGCCAGTCCGCTAAATGTGCACTTGAATTATGTATGTATGACTTTACCCTGTCCGTTTTGGATGTCAAAGTTGGACCTGTTGGTTTTATGGTACCTCACCTCCCAAGGACCGTACACTCATCACTAAATAATGTTTATTTTTCCGATGAAATCAGATCTCTTTATTTCTATGGCTGGTTCTTCCTTATCAGAAGTAAGTGGATGGATGTATGCATTGTTGAGTTTCAAGTAAGACTTGATCCATTGGCAATTAATTGACAAAACTGACTAACTTGATGAGCAACTACCAACTGCGTATGCACAGTAATAGGAGCACTCAACTCTATCCTGGCAATTACAACAAGAATTAGAAAGTTTGTTGTGTGGACAGATCATCAAAATATAAATGGAGTCAGTTTTATAGCCATCCATTGGGCCTTCCAGTCTGCTAACTTGTAGCTTTTACATGAAAACAGGAGAGATGTATTGATAAGGATGCCCGGCATGAAGCAGGGCGACATGCAGGCAACTCAAGGCTCTGCATGAAAGTTCGGTCACCTGCCTCACTCCGCCGTCGGTGATTTATGCCTGAAAATGCTGCCGCTCGTTCGTCCATCCCCAACCCTTCCACACGGCCGATTCGGAGGTCGCCACAGCTTCGGCGGCCCTAATGGGTGTAGCACCACTTGGCAGTCTTCCCTGGCAGCTCCGCCACGACCATCACAACCCCGCCGAACCGACTGCTTTTGGTTATTGCCACCGCCGATGCATCGCAGCGAGTGGAGTCCTCCGGCAGCCGCGTGGCCGTCCAGAGGCTGTTGATGCAGCTGACGCATACCCCAGACGGGCTTTTGTGCTGCCAATTAATGCTTCGATCCACCGCTGTCCGGTTTCTTCCACCTCGCACGCAACATATTTGACAAATTTCTCAAGGTAAAAAATGTGCGAACCAGGAGTTTTTTATTGGGCATGATGTAGTTTGTCGGTGATTTTCGTATTGTAGATGAGCTCACGTGACTCCTCTTTCGTGGGTGATTCCTCGTTGGATGAGGAATTTGACCTGACGGAAGAAGAGGGCATTGTTATGACCAGATGAAAATTTAAGTTTTAGTTTGGGATAATTTTTAGTTTAATTGTGTGGCTGAACTGCTAGGCTGCATCACTGCCGCCGCATGGCCGGTAGCCGTATTTACTTAATCTGTTGGAGTAGAAGGTTTACATCACCAAATATACATCAACTCTTAAAGTTGAGACCTTTTAGAGATGTAAAAATATTATTTTTGGTGATAAATTATATATCACCTGATTTTACATCTTCAAATATACATAATCTATTGGAGATGTTTCTAAAAAAGTCGGCTGCAAGTAGGCCTACCTGGTTAGCCACTAAACACCATAGTTTTTCTTCCCTCTCTCGCAAGGCGACTAGGGAAAGCTTTTCTTCCCTCGATCTTCTGGTTCTTATTTACATTCGCAGGCCTTTGGTCTTCACAAAGATCTGCATGCCACCATGCGGGCGTCCCTGAGTCTTGGTCTTGACGTTGTTGATGGTGTCAAAGCCCTCAGGCTCAAGGGTGGCGGCCTCGCTGGTGTGGGGCAAGACGACGCCCCGGCAAGGCTCTTATCGGGGCTATGTAGGCCGCCCCGGCAAGGGTCTTACCAGGGGAAGCCCATCTTGCCCATTCACTCTCCATGCCTCTGGCTTGAGTGCTACCTTTGCAGTCAAGTACCTTTCCTTCCTCTGCCCCGCCAAGCATGGTCGCAGGTGAGGCTACGACTGCCCGTGCACAAGTAAAGGGGTACAGAAAGGCTCCTACTTTTGTACACCGACGGGAGTCCCCGGGCCTAGGCCACATATAAGCGCGAAGCGTTGTTGGGCCAGGCCTAGAACGGTGCGCGGGCACGCGTGGCAGAGTTTTATCCACAGTAACTTCCTCGCCAGTTGCGCTTCCCCATGACCCACGTTGGGTGCGTTATGTGGGGGTCGTGCGTGGAACGGTCGCTGCACGCTTGCGTCACCCTGCGGTGAATAGTAAAGAGGCGGCCCGCGTCTTCCCCATAAAAAAGAGGAAGCCGCCGGGGCGCTGCTTATTTACCCTCCGCGCCTTTTCCAATCTTGGAACCGCCGTTCCCCTCTTTTTCTCCAAGCACAAATCGAAGCTTTCGCCTCTGTTTGCCGCCGCCGTGCCCCTATTGCTCTAGATCCCTCACCCCTTCTCAGCCGCCATGGCACCCAAGGCAAGCAAGAACAAGGGAGCGTCCAAGGACGTCGGGAGGAAGGAGGCGCCGGAAAGCGAGTTGGTGGAGCTGCGGGCCGAGTACGCCCTCTTCACCTCGACGGTCGACGCGCTCACCCTCAAGGAGAAGTTTAGGCCCCTGTGGGGAAGGGAGACGTCGAGGATCCCGCCACACGCATCGTCCCCGCCTCCTTCGCCAAGGCCGGTCCGAATTGATACCCTTTCTTTGTTGACTACTTCTCTTGCGGGCTCTGCCCCCCCTTTTTAGATTTCTTCAACGACATCATGCACACCTCCGAATTCCACCTTCTGGACCTTACGCCGAACACCGTGGCGTGCATGGCCTTCTTTGCCCATCTTTGTGAGGGCTTCGCCGGAGTGCTCCCCAGCACGGCGCTCTTCCGCCATTACTTCACCCCTCGCATTCAGTCAGGGGGCGCCATCTCTGGCTGCATCACTTGGATTCCGAGGACCCAGAGCAGGGGCACGTACCCAGAGGGTGCCCAGAAGGAGAGGTGGGACGAGTGGTGGGGCCGGTGGTGCTGGATCGAGGAGGCAGATCTGCAGGAGTTCTGCCAGGTCCGTCGGAGGCCGTCGGTCCGCGGCAAGGACTGGGGCGAGCTCGACGCTGACAACAAGAAGCTCACGGTTGTCACCACCAGGATCCATCGCCTCACCTCGGCCAGGCTCACTCTCGAGATGATCGGGGCTGACTTCATCCGCCGCCGGATTGCCCCACTGCACAATAAGGGGAGGCCAGCCTGGGACTTCAGGAATGTGGCCGATATCATGAGGCTCCGCCCCGGCCTGAACCACAACTTCACGGTGCTACAACATGCCCATCTTTGTCAGAGGCTTTTCCAGCTCAAGGTTGACAAGGTCGGCAGGGTCGAGAGGACCGGCAAGGTCGAGAGACCGGCAAGGCCGGCAAGTCTGACGGCCTGTTCGGGTTGCCAGCGGGGGTAGTCCCTTTGAGCAACAACTCTTGCCGGACCGCCATCATCGCCATGATGCCAGTTTTCAACGTGCACGGCCTCGATTCGACCTGGGCTGAGCCAAAGGCGGAGCTGGTGCAGGCATTCTTCGACAACTTGTCGGAGAGGTATGTTTGTGACGAGCCGCAGCTCATCCGTGACACCACTGAGGAAGAGCTGGCGTACATTGCCGCCAGGGCGGAGGAGGCAGCACTTGCCGAGGAGGCTGGCAGCCTTGGCACTGTGGAGGACGAGGCCGACGTGGCCGCAGAAGAGAGGGAGTTTTCCGAGTGGACGGGGTCTGCAGGGGAACCCAGCGGCGCCGGCGCTGGGGTTCCCCCTGTTGAAGAAGTGGTCGAGGAGTCGACCGAAGAGGAGATCGGTGCGGATGACTCCTCGGCCCCAGGGAGGAAACGCGTCCTGCGGCAGGCAAGTTCCAGCAAGCCGGTTCGGCCCGGCAAGACCGCGCAACGCGAACGGGCTCAGGTGCAGCCCGCGCACCAGATGAGGGCTGCGGCAGCGAACAAGGCCACAGTCGTCGCCTCCTCCTTGTCCAAGCGGCCCAGGACTCCATCCCCTTCTCCTCCCCTTGCGGACGCCGCCCCGGAGGCCGATTTCGACCTTGGGTCCTTTAGCCCGAAGAGGAAGAGGAGGCCAGTGGAGGAGGACGAGTAAGCACCTTGCCCCTCATCATTTCCTGACCCTTCACCCATGCCATCTTTCCCTAACTTGATCTTATCTTCACAACGACATGGAGACGCTAGCCCAGAGGGCGGCGAAGAGAGGCAAAGCTTCGGCGGGTGGTGAGCCCCCGGCGAGCGCTACACGCACGCCGACATTGGTGGTGATCAGCCCGGACAATAGCCCTCGGCGCAACCCCGTCTCAGCCCGCGGTGTGAGTTCATTATTCACTCCCCATCGACGGGCGTTGGCGTGTGAATCCTTGGTGCTGACCTTGCCGGGTTCGCAGGAGGAGAGCGGCAACAGGAGGAGCCGCTGAGGGCCGCCCCTAACACGCCGCCCCTGTCAACCACACCACCCAGAGGGGTGTCACTGGCAAGGGCATCTACCGCCGAGCCCATGCGCACTGAGGAAGAGGGGGCAAGCTTGGGCGCTGGTGGCTCCGTCCCGGCAACGGACGTTGACAGGGAGGGAACCACTTCCTCTCAATTCGGCACGGGTAAGTTGCTTGCCTCCCGTCCCTCACTATCTCTGCCATGCGATGATCTTTCTTTTTCTTTGTTCTGAACCTTGATTTTGGCCTTGCTTCATTCTCCTTTTTGGTTTCCATACCCTCCCTCGACGGAGCGGGAAGACATCGACACTGTCATCGAGGAGGTCACCAAGGATGCCGAGGCTGAGGCCACCAAGATAGCGGTTGGGGAAGCCGCCAAGTCCGCCGCCGAGGAGGCCGCCAAGGGGTCTGCCGGGGAGATTGACGAGGCTGCTGCCGGGGAGTCCGGCAAGGGGCCTGCCGGGGAGACCGGCGAGGCTGCTGCCGGGGAGGCCGGCAAGGCTGCCGCCAAGGAGGCCGCCAAGGGGCCTGCCGGGGAGGGGGTGGCCGACAACCAACCTTCCTCCCCTGCAGCCCCCGCCCCAGGCAAGTACTTGAGGGTGGGCGATGATCTGTTCATCCGCCTCCCAGGGACGTCGAGCACCAGAGCGCCAGCCGAAGGGGAGGTTTTCGACGACAAGGTGCCCGCCACCGCCGGGATCCAGGTTGTCGACGAACCGAGTGCCAGCGACAGCGGTTCCCAAGAGGAGCAGCTCCTCTGGGCCATGAGCGCCAATTTTCAGAAGCTTCAGGCGCTCCACCGTGCCCACTAGGATAAGGTGAACTCCAGGATGGCGGCTGTGGACAAGGAGGAAGCAGATTTTCAGGAGTGCGTCGCTCAGACGCAAGTCTGGTTCGGTGAGGCCTGAGAGGAACTGAGGACCGCCCAGGATCAGCTGGATGAGCGCAAGCGGGAGCTTCTCCTGAAGCAGGATGACATCAAGAAGGCCCAAGAGGCGGCGAAGGAACAGGCCGCCAAGGACAAAGCTGATCGGCAGTAGCAGCAAGCTTTGCTGGACACCTAGGAGGAAGACCTCGTTGCTCGTGAACAGGCGCTCACCGCCAAACTCCGCGGAAAGGACGAGGAAATCGAGAAGATCGTTGCGCAGTGGACCCAGGAGCTAGAGCGGAAGTACAAGGATGCACTTGATGCTCTGGCCCTGGACCAAGTCGGCAAGGTGGAGAAGCTAGAGCTGGAGCGAGAGGAGCTGAAGAAGGGGATCTCAAAGCTGACGGAGGACAGGGACACGGCTACCGGCACCCTGGCGGATTTGCGGGTCACCGTATCCGACAAGACCAAGCTGCTCTCCGAGGCCAATGACTCCATCGACGATCTGAAGCTAAAATTGGACACCTTGGAAGGGACGCTTTCGGAGGTCTGGGCCCGTGAGGACACCCTGAACAAGGCCCTTGAGGGGGAGAGGCTGCTGCGGTAGGATTACGCCGCCGCCCACAAGGGCTATGTGGACAGCATAAATCTCTGGACCAGCCGCCTCATTGACGTTGCAGAGAGGCTCACCATGCAGCTAGCTGTCATGGACATGCCGAACTTCAGGTACTCCCAGGAGGCGAACATAAGCCCCAGCGCCAGGCTGACTCTGTTTTTCGAGGGCGTCCTCGAGGCCTTGGAACAGCTCCGCTCCAATCGAGCGACTTATCTGGCCAATGAGGCTCGGAAGCTTTGCCGGGGCGCCCTGACCAAGGATCTCACCAAGGTGGTGTTCTGGAACCCCAGCGTCGACTTCGCTAACGCGCTTGAGAGTTTGCCGAAGGATGCGGACCTCGAGGCACTCGAAGAGCGTATCGAGCCCATCATTAGCTGCGTTGACGAAGTCAAGATGGTGGAAGGCCAGCGCCGGGACTAGCCACCCTGTTTCTCATTGCCGCGGCGAGTTCATGACCAAGATAATTTTATCTTAAGTTAGAACTGCGGTAACCGCTGATGTAATATAACTTTGCAGTATTTTGATATGGTGCATGCTATCTTCCCGTTTGATTTTTCTTTGTATGTACACACCCTACGCTTAGTTGGATAGGTTTGTCGGCTCATAAACCCGTGATGTGGCGCTTTGAGGAACGGATCCTTAGCAGCCTGCCGGGGGCGCTTGCTGCCGGGAAAGCCACCTTGCCTTTCTCAGCGCAGCCGCTTGAACTGTTGAGCGGACTTAAAAAAGAACAAGGGCGTTGCCAATAGCGGAAGGGTTCCCTTGCATGCAGGTTTTCCATACAATGAGCAAAATCCTTCGAGGAAAATAACCCTATACAAAAAGGTAAATTGCTCAAGGTTTTGCGTGACTTAGCTTTTCCGTCGCCACGCAGATGGTCGTTGCGGCCGCAGACAACACAGCTCGCCTGGCTGATGGCACCGGAGTGTGGCTGGTTGATGTTGCCCTCTTCTTTGGAGCCATCACGATGAAGGAGTCGATGCGTTGACTTCTAGACCAGATTTCACAGCCCCATCGCCCCCTACCTGGCGCGCCAAAGCTGTCGGGGAAACGACACCCATGGGATCCCAGGGGATCCCTTCTACGGTTGGCGGGGCGTGGAGTTGCGCAAAGAGCAAGTCTACCGATCAGCACGAGGTTTTTTTTACCCAGGTTCGGGCCGCAAATGATGCGTAAAACCCTAGTCCTGCTTTTGTGTATATTTGGTGTTCTTTAGCTCTTGGACTAGCTACTATGCGTGCCCAGTCCAAAAAGTCTGAATCCTTCCACAGTACACCTCGGGCCTCCTTTTATATGTCAAAGGGGTCGCCACAGTGGCACACAGGAGGTGGAAAGTATCTATAGTGTACAAGTTTATCGCTTGTCACCATAGGACAAACGCATTTAATGCGCTACCTACGTGCCCTCTTGCTTTATCGGGGGCGGCAACAGAGCTCGTCCCGTCCATCGCCGCCTGGCCTTGCTTCGATGCGCGTCCAAGCTGACGAGGCATGCAGCGCCATGCTGGTTGGCTAGTTGCTGTGCTGGTGCGGTGACAGGGTCTTCACAAAGATCTGCATGCCACCACGCAGGTGCTTGACTAGTTGGCCTAGAAGCTGCATGCTGCCACGCAGGCGCTTACCTAGTTGGCGGGCTGGTTGCCGCGTCGGAACGGCCACGGGGCAGCAAGTTGGTAGGTGCGGGCCTAGCCATGGCCCCGCAGATGTCCCCGGCAAGGGTCTTGCCGGGGTCTCGCGGGCGTCCCCAGCAAGGATCCTGTCGGGGGTCATCGGCCGTCCCCGGCAAGGATCTTGCCGGGGGTCTTCGTCTTCTGGTTCTTATTTAGATTCGCAGGCCTTTGGTCTTCACAAAGATCTGCATGCCACCATAAAACGTCCCTGAGTCTTGGTCTTGACGTTGTCAATGGTGTCAGAGCCCTCATGCTCAAGGGTGGCGGCCTCGCTGGTGTGGGGCAAGTCGACCCGGCAAGGTTCTTGCCGGGGCTATGTAGGCCGCCCTGGCAAGGGTCTTGCCGGGGGAAGCCCATCTTGCCCCTTCGCTCTCCATGCCTCTGGCCTGAGTGCTACCTTGGCAGTCTTGTACCTTTCCTTCCTCTGCCCCACCAAGCATGGTCGCAGGTGAGGCTACGATTGCCCGTGCACAAGTAAAGGGGTACAGAAAGGTTCCTATTTTTGTACACCGATAGGCTGGCCCTTGGGGTTGGCGCCAAAGTCGTCCAAGTAGGCACCAAGGCGCTTTAGCGCCGACATATTGGGCCAGGTAACCTAAGATCCAACGTGACATATCGGTGCTAACCCCTTCACGCTGACGGACCCGTAGTTAACAGGTTGTTGGCGTCGTCGCCGTTGGGGTCGAGCATAAGGTTTTTATTTTAGAGCAACCACGTATTTCTTTAATAGAAAATCAAGTTACATGGAGCAACGCACATGGAAACTAAAAGACAGACCAGGGAACAACATTTGTCCTAAAACGCTATAGATAGAGCCCTAGAAGATTGAAAAATACAGAACCATTCCTGGGATTTTTTGCACACACCGACTCCAGCGGCTGCCGCCCAACTCCAGCGCCACTAAGGCGCGCGCCAGTAGAGATGCTGAGCCTCCACCATTGCTAGATCCAATGAAGAGTCGATGAACAGGCCCACTGCAAAGCAACGAGGCATGATACATCTTCGACGTATCTATAATTTTCGATTGTTCCATGCTATTATATTATCTGTTTTGGATGTTTTGTATGCATTAATATGCTATTTTATATTATTTTTGGGACTAACTTATTAACCTAGAACCCAGTGTCAGTTTTTGTTTTTTTTCTTATTTTTTGAGTTTTACACAAAAGGAATATCAAACGGAGTCCAAACGGAATAAAACTTTACAATGATTTTTCTTGGACCAGAAGACATCCAGGGAACTTGGAAATGAAGTCAGAAGAGTCTTGATGGCACCACAAGCCCTTAGGGCGCGCCCTAGGGGGGCCTGGCTTATGGGTCCCTCGTGAGTCCACTGATCTGCCTCTCAGCTTTATAAATCCTCAAATATTCTCAAACGACCAGAACCGTCTCCAAAATACTTTTCTGCCGTCGTAACCTTTTGTTCCCGTCATATCCCATCTTGGGGCCTTTTTCGGCATATTGCCATAGGGGTATTGGGTCACGGAGGCATCTACATCAACTCTATTACCCCTCCGATGAAGCGTGAGTAGTTTACCACAGACATACGGGTCCATAGCTAGTAGCTAGATGGCTTCTTCTCTCTTTTTGATTTTCAATACCATGTTCTGCTCGATGTTCTTAGAGATCTATTCGATGTAATCTTCTTTTGCGGTGTATTTGTCGAGATCGATGAATTTGTATTTATGATCAGCTTCTCTATGAATATTATTTGAATCTTTTCTGAATTCTTATAAGCATGATTTAATATCTTTGTATTTCTCTTCGAATTATCGGTTTGGTTTGGCCAACTAAATTGGTTTTTCTTGCAATGGGAGAGGTGCTTAGTTTTGGGTTCAATCTTGCGGTGTCCTCACCCAGTGACAAAGTAGGGTACCGAGGCACGTATTTGTATTGTTGCCATCAAGGGTAAAAAGATGGGTTTTCATCATATTGCTTGAGTTTATCCCTTTACATCATGTCATCTTGCTTAAGGCGTTACTCCGTTCTTTATGAACTTAATACTCTAGATGCATGTTGGATAGCGGTCGATGTGTGGAGTAATAGAGTGGATGCAGGCAGGAGTTGGTCTACTTGACACGGATGTGATGCCTATATTCATAATCATTGACTTGGATATCGTCATAACTTTGCACTTTTCTATCAATTGCTCGACAGTAATTTGTTCACCAACCGTATTATTTTCCTTCAAGAGAGAAGCCTCTAGTGAAACCTATAGCCCCCGGGTCTATTTTCCATTATATATTTTCATATCTATATACCAAAAATACAAAAAATACCTTGCTACAATTTATTTACTTTTACTTTGTTTTACGTTTAGTAATCCTTTATATCTATCTCTATCAGATCTCACCTTTGCAAGTGGACGTGAAGGGATTGACAACCCCTTTTTCGCGTTGGGTGCAAGTGTTCGATTGTTTGTGTAGGTGCATATATTGGGGACTTGCTTGTATATCCTACTGGATTGATACCTTGGTTCTTAACTTAGGTAAATACTTATCTCTACTTTGCTGCATCACCCTTTCCTTTTCAAGGGAAAAACCAACGCAAGCTCAAGAAGTAGCAGAAAGAATTTCTGGTGCCGTTGCCGGGGAGTCTACATCAAGTCTATCAAGTACCCATCATAAACTCTCATCTCTAGCATTACATTATTTTCCATTTTCCTCTCCCACACTTCTAAAATGTTTTCAGAAAAATACAAAAAGATTTGCTTTTTTATTCGTCCCTCTTTCGTCTTCTTTTCCTTCGCTTTTTGGTTGCCCGTTTGCTAGATCGGTTTGTTGCCATATAATGACCCACAAGTATAGGGGATCTATCGTAGTCCTTTCGATAAGTAAGAGTGTCGAACCCAACGAGGAGCAGAAGGAAATGATAAGCGGTTTTCAGCAAGGTATTCTCTACAAGCACTGAAATTATAGGTAACAGACAGTTTTGTGATAAGATAATTTGTAACAAGCAACAAGTAACAAAAGTAAATAAAGTGCAGCGAGGTGGCCCAATCCTTTTTGTAGCAAGGACAAGCCTGGACAATTTCTTATATGAAGGAAAACGCTCCCGAGGACACATGAGAATTATCGTCAAGCTAGTTTTCATCACGTTCATATGATTCGCGTTCGGTACTTTGATAATTTGATATGTGGGTGGACCGGTGCTTGGGTGTTGTCCTTACTTGGACAAGCCTCCCACTTATGATTAACTCCTATTGCAAGCATCCGCAACTAAAAAAGAAGTATTAAGGTAAACCTAACCATAGCATGAAACATATGGATCCAAATTAGCCCCTTACGAAGCAACACATAAACTAGGGTTTAACCTTCTGTCACTTTAGCAACCCATCATCTACTTATTACTTCCCAATGCCTTCCTCTAGGCCCAAATAATGGTGAAGTGTCATGTAGTCAACGTTCACATGACGCCACTAGAGGAGAGACAACATACATCTCATCAAAATATCGAATGAATACCAAATTCACATGACTACTAATAGCAAGACTTCTCTCATGTCCTCAGGAACAAACGTAACTACCCACAAAGCATATTCATGTTCATAATCAGAGAAGTATTAATATGCATAAAGGATCTGAACATATGATCTTCCACCAAATAAACCAACTAGCATCAACTACAAGGAGTAATCAACACTACTAGCAACCTACATGTACCAATCTATGACTTAGAGACAAGAATTGGATACAAGAGATGAACTAGGGTTTGAGAGGAGATGGTGCCGGTGAAGATGTTGATGGAGATGGCCCCGTCCCGATGAGAGGAGCGTTGGTGATGACGATGGCGATGATTTCCCCCTCCCGGAGGGAAGTGTCCCTGGCAGAACAGCTCCGCCAGAGCCCTAGATTGGTTCCGCCAAGGTTTCGCCTCGTGGCGGCGGAGTCTCGTCCCGAAAGCTTGCTTATGATTTTTGTTCGGACGAAAGACTTCATATAGCAGAAGATGGGCATCGGAGGGCCAACAGGGGGCCCATGAGGCAGGGGGCGCGCCCCCCACCCTCGTGCCTGGTGGGTGGCCCCCCTCTGGTATTTCTTCCGCTCAATATTTTTTATATATTCTGAAAATAACTTCTGTGGAGTTTCAGGACTTTTGGAGATGTGCAAAATAGGTCTCTAATATTTGCTCCTTTTCCAGCCTAGAATTTCAGCTGCCGGCATTCTCCCTCTTCATGTAAACCTTGTAAAATAAGAGAGAATAGGCATAAGTATAGTGACATAATGTGTAATAACAGTCCATAATGCAATAAATATCGATATAAAAGCATGATGCAAAATGGACGTATCACCATCATGTCTGAATCTGAGTAGGTTTTCATCGAAAAAGATGGTAGTAATCTTGAGGAAGATTTTGATGATTTTGCTAATAATGATCCTCATGAGGAACCTACTATCATGCGTACTAAAAAACTCCGCATATGTAGCGACAATATTATTGGAAAATGCATTATTCAATATTTCTTTACTTGTGTTGGTACACTACCTACATTAGGAGGATCTATTCTTCATAAAACCAATAGTCTTGCGGATACAATAACTTTGCTCATAATTGAACATGAAAGACAATTTGTTCTTATACACCCTTGCATAGAAAGGATTTTTCTAGAGTTCTCTAATATTCAGTATTCTTCTGTTAAGCGTGCCGCCACTATATTTTTAGCCCATGAGTTTAGATTTATCATGAAAGAGGCAATGAAGTTTTTGCTCATTATAAAATGAATGGTAGTCACTAGTAGAAAACAGGCTTTCATCACAGCTCAATATACACATTAGTCCCGGTTGCATTACGAACCGGGACTAATGTGAGCATTAGTCCCAATTCGAGTGGCTAAAGGCATTAGTCCCGATTCAAATGGGGCCTTTAGTCCTGGTTTGAGACACGAACTGGGACTAATGGGCATCGCACCCTTTAGTCCCGGTTTGAGATACGAATCGGGACTAAATGGTGCGTTGCCATTTAGTCCCGGTTCGTGTCTCCAACCGGGACTAAAGGGCCCATTTCTCAAACTCTATGCCCCCCATGTATCGCCATTTCAGTTTTGAAAAAAACGAAAAGAAAATGATAAAAACTTTAAAAAATAAAATCCTTCGAGATGTAGTTATATCACTACATCTACTAGTTAGGAAAATTAAAAAACTTAAATTTGGACATGTTTTGCAAAAAAGTGTTATGAAAAAGTAAAACGGCTATAACTTTTGCATACGATGTTGGAAAAAACGTATAGTATATCAAAATGTTCAGCACGAAAAGCCGCATCCGATTTTGATGGCCATAGGCCTATTTGCAAATTTTTAGAATCCTCAAATTCTTAAAGGAAAAAAGATATGCTCAAATTTCAATTTTTTGAATTTTGGTTAAATCTGGTCAAAATGTGGTCAAACTATTTATTCAAGAAGTATTAGTGTTACTAAATAATTATTCAAGAATATTAGTGTTACCAAATAATTATTTTAGTTTTTTTGAATTTTGGTCAAATCTGGTCAAACTATGGTCAAACTGTGGTCAAACTACTTATTCAGGAAATATTAGTGTTACTAAATAATTATTCAATAATATTAGTGTTACTAAATAATTATTTCAGTTTTTTGAATTTTGGTCAAATCTGGTCAAACTATGGTCAAACTGTGGTCAAACTACTTATTCAAGAAATATTAGTGTTACTAAATAATTATTGTTTTTTAGAATAACAGTTTCAAACTCAAACAGTGAAATGTGTGACTTCATGCTCAAGCTAAACTCCTGAGGGTTAATAGGATTGACATCTTACTATTGTCAAGAAAAAAACAAGTGCAGACTTGGAAACAAGGGGGAATAGAACCCGAAAGTTAAGCGTGCTCAGACTGGAGTAGTGAGAGGATGGGTGACCGGCTGGGAAGTTAGATGATTTGGAATGATGAGGGGTGATTAGAGATTAGAGGTTAAATTGAGCAGTGATGAGGGGTGGGTGATTAGAGATTAAATTGAAAAATAATTCAGAAATTTGAAAATCAGGAAATTTTAAAAAAAATTCAAAAAAATTCATAAAATTACCTTTAGTCCTGGTTGGTGTTACCATCCGGGACTAAAGGTGGAGCTCTAGCCAGCGACCACGTGGAGGGCCTTTAGTCCCGGTTCGTATAAGAACCAGGAGTAAAGGAGGGGGGCCTTTAGTACCGACCCTTTAGTCCCGGTTCCAGAACTGGGACTAAAGGCCCTCTTGAACCGGGACAAATGGCCCATTTTCTACTAGTGAGTTGTCCTCCTATAGAGGAGATCCTTTTTAACCAAGAAGAAATAATGAGATTGCAATCTCCGGATTATATTGACTATAATGAAATTATGAGAAAAAGAGTCCCTACTGAGGGTTTGGTTGATAAGATTTCTGAACTTAATTATAATTTTGCTATACAAAACATTAGACAGGGTTCATATTAAGAGATAGCCTTATGACATTCCACCAAAGAAAAGCTTACAATGATGAGTTGATTATAAATTATAGGGGGCCGAGGAGGAACCTATTCCTCCCGCACTCGGTCTTAGGGATCCTTATCCTATTAAATTTCTCTTGATTATTTTTTCTTATCACAAAGTAAACTTGCCGCTGAAAGAAGCGAGTATGAGATGAGCATGGATGATCTCCCTTACTATTATGCCAATACCTAGATCTATGTTTTATGCCTAGCTAGGGGCGTTAAACAATAGCGCTTGTTGGGAGGCAACCCAATTTTATTTTTATATTTGTGGTTTTGGTTCTGTTTTTCAATAAATTTATCATCTAGCCTATGGTTAGATATGATTTCATGTTTTAAGTAGTGTTTGAGCCAAGTAAGACCTTTGGGATGGCTGACGGTGATAGTTGATTTGATCTTGCTGAAAAACAGAAACTTTTGCACCCAGTAAAATAATTTTCAAAATTCACAGAAGCGTGCTTTTGGTCTAATTTTTTTACATAAGATTGATATACAAATTTCCCAGGCTGTCCTAAGTTTTCAGAATTTTGGGAGTTATAGAAGTATAGAAAGTTTATAGATTGCTATAGACTGTTCTGTTTTTGACAGATTCTGTTTTCTATGTGTTGTTTGCTTATTTTTAATGAATCTATGGGTAGTATCAGGGGGTATGTACCATGGGGAAGTTGGAATATAGTAAATATTGCACCAATATAAATAAAGAATGAGTTCACAATAGTACCAAAAAGTGGTGATTTATTTTCTTATACTAACAGATCTCATGAGTTTTCTTGTTGAGTTTTGTGTTGTGAAGTTTTCAAGTTTTGGCTAAAGATTTGATCGACTACGGAATAAAGAGTGGCAAGAGCCTGATCTTGGGGATGCCCAAGGCACCCAAAGGTAATATTCAAGGAAAATAAAGCATCTAAGCTTGGTGATGCCCCGAATGGCATCCCCTCTTTCGTCTTCGTATATCGATAAATTTACTTGAGGCTATATTTTTATTCACTGCATGATATGTATTTTGCTTGGAGCGTCTTGTATTATATGAGTCTCTGCTTTTTAATTTGCCACAATCATCCTTACTGTACACACCTCTTGAGAGGGACACGCATGAATTGTGAATTTATTAGAATACTCTATGTGCTTCACTTATATCTTTTGAGCTAGGCAATTTTGCTCTAGTGCTTCAGTTATATCTTTTTAGAGCACGGCGTTGGTTTTATTTTATAGAAATTGTTGAACTCTCATGCTTCACTTATATTATTTTGAGAGTCTCTAAGCAGCATGGTAATTTGCTTTGGTTATGAATTTAGTCCTAATATGATGGGCATCCAAGAGGGATATAATAAAAACTTTCATATAAAGTGCGTTGAATACTATGTGAAGTTTGATTCCTTATGATTGTTTTGAGATATAAAGATAGTGATATTAGAGTCATGCCGGTGAGTAATTGTGGATTGGTAGAAATAATTGTGTTAAAGTTTGTGATTCCCGCTGACTGCTTTCCTCCTCCCTAAGAAAAGTCTCCTTCCTCCTCTCGTCGACGCTGCCGCGGATCCGCCCGGCCTCCAATGGCCTTTGGCCTGTGGAGGGGCAGAGGATCTCGGCCCCCCACCGGCGGGAGAGACCCCGTTCTCATTTTTGCTAGGTTGAATGTCTTGGTTGGGGCTGTGTGGCGGCGGCGATGTCCTTAGGTAGCAATAATGTCTCCCACGTCCTATCCCTGTCCCGATGGTGCGAATAGCAATATCGGAGGATGTGTGGAGGTGTGTCTCCGTCGGATCTCATGGGATACGGTCGGTGATGGTCTTCGGTGGATCTATTTGGATCATGTTTTTGTTCGTCTTCGTTTGTGTGATTCCAGGTTTGATCTTTCCGATCTACAACTCTCTTCATCGGCGATGGTTGCTGCTCTGGTGTGCTAGTCCTTTGGGGCCTTAGCACGATGACTTCCCGACTGTCTACTACAACAAGGTTTGCCCGGCTCCGGTGGTGGAGGGGCGATCACGGTGGCGCGCCTTCGTCTTGCTCCAGTGCTTGTAGTCATCGCTAGGTGGTCCACAGACCTAGTTCTAATTTTTATTACCTCTTGTGTTCTTTGTACTTCCATGATTGATGAATAGATTGGAAATTTCTCTCGCAAAATAAATTTATGATTCCCATAGCATGCATGTATGGTGAACCGTTATGCGATGATGTCGGAGCATGATTTATTTATTAATTATCTTCCTTATGAGTGGCGACCGGGGACGAGCGATGGTCTTTTCCTACCAATCTATCCCCCTAGGAGCATGCGCCTAGTACTTTGTTTCAATGACTAATAGATTTTTGCAATAAGTGTGTGAGTTCTTTATGACTAATGTGGAGTCCATAGATTATACGCACTCCCACCCTTCCACCATTGCTAGCCTCTCTAGTCCACGCAACTTCCGCTGGTGCATTAAACCCACCATATACCCTTCCTCAAAATAGGCACCATAATTATCCTATTATGGCATTTCCATAGCCATTCCGAGATATATTGCCATGCAACTTCCACCGTTCCGTCATATTTTTGTTCTAAGTTTCTAGCTGTAATTATTGAGCTGTAAGTAAATAAAAGTGTGATGATCATCATTATTAGAGCATTGTCCTATGTGAGGAAAGGATGGTGGAAGCTATGACTCCCTCACAAGTTGGGATGAGTCTCCAGACTTCACAAAAATAAAAGAGGCCAAAGAAGCCCACCAAAAAATTAGAGAAAATAGAGAAGGGACAATGTTACTATTCTTTTTCCACACTTGTGCTTCAAAGTAGCACCATGATCTTCATGATAGAGAGTCTCCTATGTTGTCACTTTCATATACTAGTGGGAATTGTTCGTTATATAACTTGGCTTGTATATTCCAATGATGGGCTTCCTCAAATTGACCTAGGTCTTCGTGAGCAAGCGATTTGGATGCACACCCACTTAGTTTTCGTTTGAGCTTTCATAAACTTATAGCTCTAGTGCATCCGTTGCATGGCAATCCCTACTCACTCACATTGATATCTATTGATGGGCATCTCAATAGATAGTTGATACGCCTAGTTGATGTGAGACTATCTCCTTCTTTTTGTCTTCTTCACAACCACCATATTCTATTCCACCTATAGTGTTATATCCATGGCTCACGCTCATGTATTGCGTGAAAGTTGAAAGGTTTGTGAACATTAAAGTACTAAACAATTGCTTGGCTTGTCATCGGGGTTGGGCATGATTTAATACTTTGTGTGATGAACATGGGGCATAGCTAGACTATATGATTTTGTAAGGATAACTTTCTTTGGCCATGTTATTTTGAGAAGACATGATTGCTTTATTAGTATGATTGAAGTATTATTGTTTTATGTCAATATTAAACTTTTGTTTTGAATCTTATGTATCAGAACATTCATGCCACAATAAAGAAAATTACATGGATAAATATATTTGGTAGCATTCCACAATAAAAATTCTGTTTTTATAATTTACCTACTCGACAACGAGTAGGAATTAAGCTTGGGGATGCTTGATACGTCTCCAACGTATCTATAATTTTTTATTGTTCCATGCTATTATATTATCTATTTTGGATGTTTTATATGAATTAATATGCTATTTTATATTATTTTTTGGACTAACTTATTAACCTAGGGCCCAATGCCAGTTTTTGTTTTTTCCTTGTTTTGAGTTTTACAGAAAAGGAATACCAAACGAAGTCCAAACGGAATAAAACTTTACGATGATTTTTTTGGACCAAAGACATCCACAGAACAAGGATATGAAGTCAGAAGAGTCCCTAGGGCACCACAAGCCCTTAGGGCGCACCCTAGGGGGAGCCCCCTGGCTTGCCGTCCCCTTGGGAGTCCACTGACCTCCCTCTCAGCTCTATAAATCCTTAAATATTCCCAAACGACCAGAAGCATCCACCAAAATACTTTTACGCTGCCGTAATCTTCTGTTCCCTTGAGATCCCATCTTGGGGCCTTTTCCGGCATCCTGCCAGAGGGGGATTGGATCACGGATGGCATCTACATCAACTCTATTGCCCCTCCGATGAAGCATGAGTAGTTTACCAAAGACCTACAGGTCCATAGCTAGTAGCTAGATGGCTTCTTCTCTCTCTTTGATTTTCAATACCATGTTCTCCTCGATGTTCTTGGAGATCTATCCGATGTAATCTTCTTTTGCGGTGTGTTTGTCAAGATCGATGAATTGTGGATTTATGATCAGCTTATCTATGAATATTATTTGAATCTTCTCTGAATTCTTATATGCATGATTTAATATCTTTGTATTTCTCTTCGAATTATTGGTTTGGTTTGGCCAACTAGATTGGTTTTTCTTGTAATGGGAGAGGTGCTTAGTTTTGGGTTCAATCTTGCGTTGTCCTCATCCAGTGACAAAGTAGGGGTAGCGAGGCACGTATTTGTATTGTTGCCATCAAGGGTAAAAAGATGGAGTTTTCATCATATTGCTTGGGTTTATCCCTCTACATCATGTCATCTTGCTTAAGGCGTTACTCCGTTCTTTATTAACTTAATACTCTAGATGCATACTGGATACCGGTCGATGTGTGGAGTAATAGTAGTAGATGTAGGCAGGAGTCGGTCTACTTGACACGGGCATGATGCCTATATTCATAATCATTATCTTGGACATCGTCATAACTTTGCACTTTTCTATCAATTTCTTGACAGTAATTTGTTCGCCCACCGTATTATTTTCCTTCAAGTGAGAAGCCTCTAGTGAAACCTATGGCCCCCGGGTCTATTTTCCATTATATAATTTCATATCTATATACCAAAAATACCAAAAAATACCTTGCTGTTATTTAATTACTTCTATTTTGTTTTATGTTTTAGTAATCTTTTATATCTATCTCTATCAGATCTCACATTTGCAAGTGACCATGAAGGGATTGACAACCCCTTTTTCGAATCGGGTGCAAGTGTTTGATTGTTTGTGTAGGTGCATATTTTGGGGACTTGCTTGTATCTCCTACTGGATTGATACCTTGGTTCTTAACTGAGGGAAATACTTATCTCTACTTTGCTTCATCACCCTTTCCTCTTCAACAAAAAAACAAACGCAAGCTAAAGAAGTAGCAAGGCACATGTCGATGCGGCACATCGATAGGGAGACGTCACCATGCTACCTCATACATCTCTGATGTCTACTACACAACCTTCTTCTTGTAGATGTTGTTGGGCCTCCAAGTGCAGAGGTTTGTAGGACGGTAGCAAATTTCCCTCAAGTGGATGACCTAAGGTTTATCAATCCGTGGGAGGCGTAGGATGAAGATGGTCTCCCTCAAACAACCCTGCAACCAAATAACAGAGAGTCTCTTGTGTCCCCAACACACCCAATACAATGGTAAATTGTATAGGTGCACTAGTTCGGCGAAGAGATGGTAATACAAGTGTAATATGGATGGTAGATATAGGTTTTTTAATCTAAAAATATAAAAACAGCAAGGTAACTAATGATAAAAGTGAGTGGAAACGGTATTGCAATGCTAGGAAACAAGGCCTAGGGTTCATACTTTCACTAGTGCAAGTTCTCTCAACAATAATAACATAATTGGATCATATAACTATCCCTCAACATGCAACAAAGAGTCACTCCAAAGTCACTAATAGCGGAGAACAAACGAAGAGATTATTGTAGGGTACGAAACCACCTCAAAGTTATCCTTTCTGACCGATCTATTCAAGAGTCCGTAGTAAAATAACACGAAGCTATTCTTTCTGTTCGATCTATCATAGAGTTCGTACTAGAATAACACCTTAAGACACAAATCAACCAAAACCCTAATGTCACCTAGATACTCCAATGTCACCTCAAGTATCCACGGTATGATTATACGATATGCATCACACAATCTCAGATTCATCTATTCAACCAACACAAAGAACTTCAAAGAGTGCCCCAAAGTTTCTACCGGAGAGTCAAGATGAAAACGTGTGCCAACCCCTATGCATAAGTTCACAAGGTCACTGAACCCGCAAGTTGATCACCAAAACATACATCAAGTAGATCACGTGATATCCCATTGTCACCACAGATAAGCACATGCAAGACATACATCAAGTGTTCTCAAATCCATAAAGACTCAATCCGATAAGATAACTTCAAAGGGAAAACTCAATCCATTACAAGAGAGTAGAGGGGGAGAAACATCAAAAGATCCAACTATAATAGCAAAGCTCGCGATACATCAAGATCGTGCCGAATCAAGAACACGAGAGAGAGAGAGAGAGATCAAACACATAGCTACTGGTACATACCCTCAACCCCGAGGGTGAACTACTCCCTCCTCGTCATGGAGAGCGCCAGGATGATGAAGATGGCTACCGGTGAGGGATCCCCCCTCTGGCAGGGTGCCAGAACAGGGTCCCGATTGGTTTTTGGTGGCTACAGAGGCTTGCGGCTACGGAACTCCCAATCTAGGTTATGTTCTGGAGGTTTATGCATTTATAGGAATTTTTTGCGTAGGTCTCACGTCAGGGGGGTCTCCGAGCCGTCCACGAGATAGGGGGGCGCGCCCAAGGGGGTAGGGCATGCCCCCCACCCTCGTGGGCAGCCCGGGACTCTTCTGGCCGAACTCTTTTACTCCAGGGGCATCTTTTGGTCCATAAAAATCATCAAAAATTGGCACGTCAATTGGACTCCGTTTGGTATTCCTTTTCTGTAAAACTCAAAAACAAGGAAAAAACAGAAACTGGCACTGGGCTCTAGGTTAATAGGTTAGTCCCAAAAATCATATAAAATAGCATATAAATGCATATAAAACATCATAGATGGATAATATAATAGCATGGAACAATCAAAAATTATAGATACGTTGGAGACTGATACGTCTCCAACGTATCTATAATTTTTGATTGTTCCATGCTATTATATTATCTGTTTTGGATGTTTTATATGCATTAATATGCTATTGTATATGATTTTTTGCACTAACCTATTAATGTAGATCCCAGTGCCAGTTTATGTTTTTTCCTTGTTTTAGAGTTTCGCAGAAAAGGAATACCAAACGGAGTCCAAATGGAACAAAACTTTCGCGATGATTTTTCTTGGACCAGAAGACACCCAGGAGACTTGTAGTGCAAGTCAGAAGAGCCATGAGGCGGCCACAAGGGTTGAGGGCGCAGGGGGGTAGGGCGTCCCCAACCTTATGGGCCCCTCGGTGGCCTCCTGACCTAGATCTTCCTCCTATATATACTCTTATACCCCAAAAACTTCCAGCGGAGCCACGAAACCACTTTTCCACCGCCGCAACCTTATGTACCCGTGAGATCCCATCTAGGGACCTTTTCCGGCATCCTGCCAGAGGGGGATTTGATCATGGAGGGCTTCTGCATCAACATCATTGCCTCTCCGATGAAGCGTGAGTAGTTTACCTCAGACCTACGGGTCTTGATAACCCACAAGTATAGGGGATCAATTGTAGCCTCTTTCGATAAGTAAGAGTGTCGAACCCAACGAGGAGCTAAAGGTAAAACAAATATTCCCTCAAGTTCTATCGACCACCAATACAACTCTACGCACACTTGACGTTCGCTTTACCGGAAACAAGAATGAAACTAGAAGTACTTTGTAGGTGTTTTTGGGTAAGCTTGCAAGAAAGTAAAGAGCACAAAAATAAAACTAGGGGCTGTTTAGATAAAGACACAACTAAAGTAAATATAGAGAGTGTGGAAAAGTGGTGGTAGGAGTTGCGAAATTGTCCCTTAAGCAATTGACTAGTTTACTAGACCGATAGCAAGTTTTATGTGGGAGAGGCCACTGCTAGCATGTCATCCCTTACTTGGAATTCTATGCACTTATGATTGGAACTATTAGCAAGCATCCGCAACTACTAACGTTCATTAAGGTAAAACCTAACCATAGCATTAAGATATATGGATCCCCCTTCAATCCCGTATGCATCAATTTCTATGCTAGGTTGAAGCTTCTGTCACTCTTGCCCTCCAATACATAGTCCTATCAACATACAACTAACCCTATGGTGTGATCCACGCGCGCGCTCATATGATGGGCACCAAAGGACAGCAACATAACCACAAGAAAATTAAATCAATCATAGCAATTCATCAACCACCGATAGGACAACGAAAATCTACTCAGACATCATAGGATGGCAACACATCATTGGATAATAATATGAAGCATAAAGCACCATGTTCAAGTAGAGGGTACAGCGGGTTGCGGGAGAGTGGACCGCTGTAGATAGAGGGGGGAAGGTGATGGAGATGTTGGTGAAGATGGCGGAAGTGTTGGTGTAGATCGCGGTGATGATGATGGCCCCCGGCGGCGTTCCGGCGACACCGGAAGCGAGGGGGAGAGAGCCCCCCTCCTTCTTATTCTTCCTTGACCTTCTCCCTAGATGGGAGAAGGGTTTCCCCTCTGGTCCATGGTCTCCATGGCGTGGGAGGGGCGAGAGCCCCTCCGAGATTGGATCTGTCTCTCTGCTCTCTTTGTTTCCGTGTTCTATTTTCTGGCCCTTCACCGTTTCTTAAATTCCCGGAGATCCGTAACTCCGATTGGGCTGAATTTTGGACACGATATCTATCCGGATATTAGCTTTCTTGCGGCGAAAGAAGGGCTCCAACCGCCTTACGGGGTGGCCACGAGGGTCAGGGGCGCCCCCCCTACCTCGTGCCCCCCTCAGGCACTGTCTCGCGATGATTCCACTTCCCAAAATTCATAAATATTCCAAAATAAATCTCCGTCAGTTTTTATTCCGTTTGGACTCCATTTGTTATGGGTTTTCTGCGAAACAAAAAACATGCAACAAACAGGAACTGGCACTGGGCACTGGATCAATATGTTAGTCCCAAAAATAGTATAAAAAGTTGCCAAAAAGTATATGAAAGTTGTAGAATATTGGCATGGAGCAATAAAAAATTATAGATACGACGGAGACGTATCAGCATCCCCAAGCTTAATTCCTGCTCGTCCTCGAGTAGGTAAATGATAAAAAAGATAATTTTTGATGTGGAATGCTACCTAGCATAATCTTGATCATATGTCTAATCATGGCATGAATATTAAGACACGAGTGATTCAAAGCAATAATCTATCCTTTGACATAAAAACAATAATACTTCAAGCATACCAACCAAGCAATTATGTCTTATTGAAATAACATAGCCAAAGAAAGCTCATCCCTACAAAATCATATAGTCTGGCTATGCTCTATCTTCACCACACAAAATATTCACATCATGCACAACCCCGATGACAAGCCAAGCAATTGTTTCATACTTTTGACGTTTCTCAAACCTTTTCAACTTTCACGCAATACATGAGCATGAGCCATGGACATAGCACTATAGGTGGAATAGAATATGATGATGGAGGTTATGTGGAGAAGACAAAAAAGGAGAAAGTATCACATCAACTAGGCGTACCAACGGGCTATGGAGATGCCCATTAATAGATATCAATGTGAGGAGTAGGGATTGCCATGCAACGGATGCACTAGAGCTATAAGTATATGAAAGCTCAAACTAAAACTAAGTGGGTGTGCATCCAACTTTCTTTCTCATGAAGACCTAGGGCATTTGAGGAAGCCCATCGTTGGAATATACAAGCCAAGTTCTATAATGAAAATTCCCACTAGTATATGAAAGTGATAACTCAAGAGACTCTCTATATGAAGAACATGGTGCTATTTTGAAGCAAAAGTGTGGTAAAAGGATAGTAACATTGCCCCTTCTCTCTTTTTCTCTCATTTTTTTCTTTTTTTTTCTTTTTTTGGGCCTTCTCTTTTTTTTTTGCCTTTTTCTTTTTTTTTTTTTCGGAGTCTCATCCCAACTTGTGGGGGAATCATAGTCTCCATCATCCTTTCCTCACTGGGGCAATGCTCTAATAATGATGATCATCACACTTTTATTTACTTACAACTCAATATTACAACTCGATATATAGAACAAAGATATGACTCTATATGAATGCCTTCGGCGGTGTACCGGGATGTGCAATGATCTAGCATAGCAATGAAATCAAAAAACGGACAAGCCATGAAAACATCATGCTAGCTATCTTACGGTCATGCAAAGCAATATGACAATAAATGCTCAAGTCATGTATATGATGATGATGGAAGTTGCATGGCAATATATCTCGGGATGGCTATGGAAATGCCATAATAGGTAGGTATGGTGGCTGTTTTGAGGAAGATATAAGGAGGTTTATGTGTGATAGAGCGTATCGTATCACGGGGTTTGGATGCACCGGCGAAGTTTGCACCAACTCTCGAGGTGAGAAAGGGCAATGCACGGTACCGAAGAGGCTAGCAATGATGGAAGGGTGAGAGTGCGTATAATCCATGGACTCAACATTAGTCATAAAGAACTCACATACTTATTGCAAAAATCTATTAGTCATCGAAACAAAGTACTACGCACATGCTCCTAGGGGGATAGATTGGTAGGAAAAGACCATCGCTCGTCCCCGACCGCCACTCATAAGGAAGACAATCAATAAACACCTCATGCTCCGACTTCGTTACATAACGGTTCACCATACGTGCATGCTACGGGATTTGCAAACCTCAACACAAGTATCTCTCAATTTCACAATTACTCAACTAGCACGACTCTAATATCACCACTTTTACATCGCAAAACTATTGCAAGGAATCAAACATATCATATTCAGCGATCTACCAGTTTATGTAGGATTTTATGACTAACCATGTGAATGACCAGTTCCTGTCATCTCTCTAAATAGATATAAGTGAAGCAAGAGAGTTTAATTCTTTCTACAAAATATATGCCCACGCTCTAACAAATATAAGTGAAGCAAAAGAGCATTCTACAAATGGCAGTTGTCTATGTAAAGAGAAATAGGCAATGCAAGCTTCAATTGATATAAGTGAAGCACATGAAGCATTCTATAAAGCCATACTCAAAAGATATAAGTGAAGTGCAAAGAGCATTATGTAAATCAACCAAGGACTATCTCATACCAGCATGGTGCATAAAAGAAAAATGAAAACCTAAATGCAAAAGACGCTCCAAGATTTGCACATATCACATGAATGAAACGAATCCGAAAACATACCGATACTTGTTGAAGAAAGAGGGGATGCCTTCCCAGCATTCCCAAGCTTAGACGCTTGAGTCTCCTTGAATATTTACTTGGGGTGCCTCGGGCATCCCCAAGCTTGAGCTCTTGCCTCTCTTCCTTCTTCTCACATCGAAACCTTCTCGATCATCGAACACTTCATCCACACAAAACTTCAACAGAAAACTCCGTAAGATCCGTTAGTATAATAAAGCAAATCACTAATCTAAGTACTGTTGCAAACCAATTCATATTTTGTTTTGCATTGTGTCTACTGTAATATAACTTTTTCATGGCTTAATCCACTGATATAAATTGATAGTTTCATCAAAACAAGCAAACTATGCATCAAAAACTGAATCTGTCAAAAACATAACAGTCTGTAATAATCTAAACATTCACCATACTTCTGATACTTTAAAAATTCTTCCAAAATTAGGAAAAATAAAAAATTTGTACAGAAAGACATTGCAAGAAGAATCAGAACCATTTGACGTTCCAGTAAAAAATTAAAATTCGCGCACTACAGCCAAAGTTTCTTTCCTGCATCGCACAAACCAACAAGCATTGTAAACATCCTAAAGGCAAACCTTGGCACATTATTTTTATAATACAATGGAATTGTACAAGGGGATAATTATTTTTGTTGAAAATTTTCTGTAATCAAGATTCACAAAGTTTCCATGAGCATGAACAAAGTTCAAGGCTAGCTCCCACTTCAACAATGCTTGTCTCTCTCACTTTCACTTTCCTTTTTGAAAAAGTTTTGGGTTCCCCTCTTTATTTTTGTTGTTTTAAACTATATGAAAGCACTCAACAGAAATAAATGACTCTCTAAAACTTCCGGGTTGTCTCCCTGGCAACACTTTCTTTAAAGCCATTAAGCTAGGCATATAGTGCTCACAAGTAGTGAATCCACCCGGATCCCAAGGTATATCAAAGCCAATTTTAATTAGCAATGATTTGTAATTTAGTAGTGAGCACAAAGCAACATATATCATGTAATGACGAAGTCTAACTCTCTTCCTATGCATCGGCATGTCATAAAAGAACAATTCATGCACACATAGTAAAGGCCAATGCATAGTATAAACAATTTCTTGCAATTTTATCGTGTTGGAACATAGAGAGGTGGAGATATAGTTCCTCTCTCATAATAATTGCAAGTAGGAGCAGCAAGCACATGCATATTATATTCATCAAAATCATCATGTGCAATCGGTAAAAGGCAACCCATCAATATAATCCATAAGTGCAAACTTCTCCGATATAGTGTAGTTTGGAGAATTCAAAAAGATAATAGGACTATCATGCGTGGGTGCAATAGCAACAATTTCATGTTTAACATAAGGAACTACTATAGCAAGTTCATCTCCATAAGCATAATTCATATTGGCATCTTGGCCACAAGCATAGCAAGAATCATCAAAAAGGGATATTTCAAGAGAATCAATGGGATCATAACAATCATCATAGCAATCATCCTTTGGTAAGCACGAAGGGGAATTAAACAATGTATGGGTTGAAGAGTTACTCTAATTAGAAGGTGGGCACGGGTGATCAATCCGCTCTTCCTCCTTTTGTTCTTTGCTCTCCACCTCATCTTTTTCATCCAATGAGCTCACAGTTTCATCAATTTCTTCTTCCATAGGCTCCTGCAAAATATTAGTCTCTTCTTTGACAACGGAGTACTCCTCGATATATTGTTTAACATAGGCATTAGAAGCATAATTCTCATAACAATATTCAAGTATGGCAAAATTTTCAGATTTGTAAAGAGTAGCATCATACTTTTCAATCAAAGAAGCAATTTCAAAAGCACCCTTAAAAGCAACAAATTCTTCAATTTGTTGAACATCATAGTAACTATAAACACCCTTAGCATACTAAGATAAGAGCCCATTATCAATAAACTCACATTGGTAGGGAAGGTGTTTTTTAGGGTTTTCAGAACAACAAGTAAAATCATATTCCCAACATAAATTCCAAGCATAGCATTGTAAACATTGAGTTTGATCCCATAATAGTTTCCCTTTTTCAGATATACGGTGTCGCACATAACAAGCATTCTCATCTAAAGATTTGCCCTCAAGTAAGCTAGTTGGGGTTTCGGCACGAGCACAAAGGGATCGAAGATGATCCAAGTAAAAAGCTTCAGCAGTGTGATAGATTTTGAGTGGTTCTTCAGGCATTGGTTTAAGTAGGTACAACTAATTTTTTTGGTATTTTGCGTTTCTTACCCATAACTAAAGATAGAAAAAACTAAGAACAGCAAATAAAAATTACTTAGTGATAAAGCAAACAAGCACACACGAGAATATTCACCCCACGCTATTGCTCCCCGGCAACGGCGCCAGAAAAAGGTCTTGATAACCCACAAGTATAGGGGATCAATTGTAGCCTCTTTCGATAAGTAAGAGTGTCGAACCCAATAAGGAGCTAAAGGTAGAACAAATATTCCCTCAAGTTCTATCGACCACCGATACAACTCTACGCACACTTGACGTTCGCTTTACCGGAAACAAGAATGAAACTAGAAGTACTTTGTAGGTGTTTTTGGGTAAGCTTGCAAGAAAGTAAAGAGCACGAAAATAAAACTAGGGGCTGTTTAGATAAAGACACAAGTAAAGTAAATATAGCGAGTGTGGAAAAGTGTGGTAGGAGTTGCGAAATTGTCCCTTAAGCAATTGACTAGTTTACTAGACCGATAGCAAGTTTTATGTGGGAGAGGCCACTGCTAGCATGTCATCCCTTACTTGGAATTCTATGCACTTATGATTGGAACTATTAGCAAGCATCCACAACTACTAACGTTCAATAAGGTAAAACCCAACCATAGCATTAAGATATATTGGTCCCCCTTCAATCCTGTATGCATCAATTTCTATGCTAGGTTGAAGCTTCTGTCAATCTTGCCCTCCAATACATAGTCCTATCAACATACAACTAACCCTATGGTGTGATCCACGCATGCGCTCATATGATGGGCACCAAAGGACAGCAACATAACCACAAGCAAATTAAATAAATCATAGCAATTCATCAACCACCGATAGGACAACGAAAATCTACTCAGACATCATAGGATGGTAACACATCATTGGATAATAATATGAAGCATAAAGCACCATGTTCAAGTAGAGGGTACAGCGGGTTGCGGGAGAGTGGACCGCTATAGATAGAGGGGGGAAGGTGATGGAGATGTTGGTGAAGATGGCGGAAGTGTTGGTGTAGATCGCGGTGATGATGATGGCCCCCGGCGGCGTTCCGGCGCCACCGGAAGCGAGGGGGAGAGAGCCCCCCTGCTTCTTCTTCTTCCTTGACCTTCTCCCATCTAGTTTCCCCTCTGGTCCATGGTCTCCATGGCGTGGGAGGGGCGAGAGCCCCTCCGAGATTGGATCTGTCTCTCTGCTCTCTCTGTTTCCGTGTTCTGTTTTCTGGCTCTTCACCGTTTCTTAAATTCCCGAAGATCCGTAACTCCGATTGTGCTGAATTTTGGACACGATATATGTCTAGATATTTGCTTTCTTGCGGCGAAAGAAGGGCTCAAACCGCCTTACGGGGTGGCCACGAGGGTCAGGGGCGCGCCTGACACCCTGGGGCGCGCCCCCCTACCTCGTGCCCTCCTCGGGCACCGTCTCGCGATGATTCCACTTCCCAAAATTCATAAATATTCCAAAATAAATCTCCGTCAGTTTTTATTCCGTTTGGACTCCGTTTGGTATGGGTTTTCTGCGAAACAAAAAACATGCAACAAACAGGAACTGACACTGGGCACTGGATCAATATGTTAGTCCCAAAAATAGTATAAAAAGTTGCCAAAAAGTATATGAAAGTTGAATAATATTGGCATGGAACAATCAAAAATTATAGATACGACGGAGACGTATCAGGGTCCATAGCTAGTAGCTAGATGGCTTCTTCTCTCTCTTTGATTCTCAATACAAAGTTCTCCTTGATGTTCTTGGAGATCTATTCGATGTAATGCTCTTTTGCAGTGTGTTTGACGAGATCCGATGAATTGTGGATTTATGATCAGCTTATCTATGAATATTATTTGAATCTCCTCTGAATTATTTTATGCATGATTTGATATCTTTGCAAGTCTCTTCAAACTATCGATTTGATTTGGCCAACTAGATTGGTTTTTCTTGCAATGGGAGAAGTGCTTAGCTTTGGGTTCAATCTTGCGGTGCTCGGTCCTAGTGATAGAAGGGGAACCGACACATATTGTATTGTTTCCATCGAGGATAAAAAGATGGGGTTTTCATCATATTGTTTGAGTTAATTCCTCTACATCATGTCATCTTATTTAAGGCACTACTCCGTTCTTTATGAACTTAATACTCTAGATGCATGCTGGATAGCGGTTGATGTGTGGACTGTGGAGTAATAGTAGTAGATGCAGAATCGTTTCAGTCTACCTGATACGGACGTGATGCCTATATTCATGAGCATTGCCTTAGATATTGTCATAACTTTGCGCTTTTCTATCAATTGCTCGGCAGTAATTTTTCACCCACCATAATATTTTCTATCTTGAGAGAAGCCTCTAGTGAAACCTATGGCCATCGGGTCTATTTTCCATCATATAAGTTTCCGATCTACAATTCTAGTTTCCTATTTACTTTCTTTTGCAGTCTTTTACTTTCTGTTCCATAGACCAAAAATACCAAAAACATTACTTTACCGTTTATCCATCTCTATCAGATCTCACGTTGCAAATAACCGTGAATGATTGACAACCCCTTTATCGCATTGGGTGCAAGGTTGGTGTTTGTTTGTGCAGGTATTTGGTGGCTTGCGCATTGTCTCCTACTGGATTGATACCTCGGTTCTCAAAACCGAGGGAAATAACTATGCTACTTTGCTGCATCACCCTTTCCTCTTCAAGGGAAAAACCAACGCAAGCTCAAGAGGTAGCAAGAAGGATTTCTGGCGCCGTTGCTGGGGAGGCTATGTAAGCAGCACTAACACCCCGTCAACTAAGCTCTTTTCTGGTGCCGTTGCCGGGGAGATCTATGCCAAGCCAAGACATACCAAGTGCCCATCATAAACTCTCATCTCTCACATTACATTATTCGCCATTCGCCTCTCATTTTCCTCTCCCCCACTTCTAAAACAATTTTCGAAAAGATTTGCCTTTTCGTTTGCCTTGATGTCTTATTTGGCTCGTTTGCTCGGTTGCTTGGAATAATCGTGTATTTATTGCAAATCAGAGAACCTAAGATTTATGGATCCTCATCCGCTTGCTAATCTTTTTAAGAGATTCAATTATGATGAACCAATTGCTAGTGAGTTCTGTCCACTAGATTATCTTCATGAAGTTTTGCTTGAAATTCGTGAATCAAAAAGTTATGATGAAGTACTTTGTGAAGTGATTCACGAGATCTTTGAATAAAAAGCATGATTGCAATGATGTTATTATAAATTCTATTAATGTCAATTGTGCTAATAATTTGCAAAACACTAAGCTTGGGGATGCTAGTTTTGCTATGTCCACTACTTGTTGCAATGATCATAATTGGGGCGATTCTTCTTATGATCTTGAAAATTTATTTAAGCCCCATGATGAATATGAGATTGATAATAGTGTTTGCAATAATATTGAAAGTGGGTTTGGAAGATTGTCAACTTTAGATCCTACATATTTGGAGAATGTTCAATCTTATGATTTTTTTTTATAAAAGTGCATTTGGAGAGGTCATGACTTTAGATAATGTTTTTTTGAGAACTGATGACAGTGAAATTCTCTCACTGCCTTTTATATTAATAAGACAAAATTAAGGGGGGTTAGAGTGTCCAGCACTGTACAAGTTACATAGGGGGGTTAGATAAGAAGCCTAATACAAACAGAAGGTGAAATCAAAGAAAGTTAACTATTGATAGAATGTAAGGGCTCTGCTCTTGCTTTGATCGATGAACCAGCATGGCAAAGTCCTGCTTGAATCTGCTCCTCCAAGAATCAAATGAAGGTTGAATTCCGTGTTTATCATTCCTCTCCTTCCAGATCCCCCAAGCTGCCACTGCAAAAACTTCTAAGAACATCGGCCTTGTCCATCTGACCTTGCCCTCATGCAGCATTCTGAACCAGTCATTGTCATTTGGCCATTGTACCCCCAAAGCATCCTAGCATCTCTGACTGAAGGGGCAGGTGAAGAAGAGGTGAACAATATCTTCCTCAGGCGGGTGGTGGCAGAGTAGGCAGTTATAGTCATCATTTTGGACTCTGAAGTGTCTTCTCCGGAGCATATTTCTAGTGTTCAACCTGTCAGCCAACAGCAACCACAAAAACACCTTCCATTGCACTGCACATTTGGTTTTCCAGATCCACCCAAAAACCTCATCAACTTGTATCTGGCTAAAACAGCGGGCATAGTATTTTGAGGATCGAAACTCACCACCTTCCCAAACACAGGACCACACATCCTTGTCATCAGTCATTGAGGTATCCATATTAGTCCCAATGGACTGAATAGCATGGATAGAAGTAGGAGGTGGGGCAGCATCAGATACCTTGTCATGTCTCCCATCGCTAGGTGTGCCACCAATGGAGGGGCCAGGAAGAGATGGATCTCTCCTAGGCTTGACCTTGGACGTTGTAGCTCTCTTATCAATCATTGGAGGGACCCTGAACCCGTCGTATTTGTTTGAGCGGGCACTGCGACGAAGAAGAACAGTGTCCACATGAGCTGGCTCCTTGAGCATCATACGTCCGATCAGGCCCACAACACGATCCACACATTCAGGCACATCCAGACTCACTGGGGGGGGGCAGGCAGTGGTTCCTCCAGAACTGGCATCTCAGAGGTTGAATCATCCAACGAGGCAGACAGAACAAACACATTACCCATACTAAAAGCTAAACCGAAGATGCGTCCAAAAACATCAGTTTCCGGCCTCACTTGGGCGAGCAGAGCCATGCACACACGATCAAGCTGAAACTGAATAACAGTGAAAGGATTGAGTGGGAAACATGCTGAACTGGGAGACTCAGCAGGTAATATAGAGCAGGTATAGATCCTCTTGAGCATACCACCCATCCACGAAAGCAAATCACTGTCAATAGCAATGAACATAGCAGCTACAGAGCCTCCAGCTCTGACAAAAGCATGAATAGCAGAAGGAGCACCATTGATGAAACTGTCAGCCAAATCCTCCACATAAGAATATTCAGACCAAGCATCGGACAAATTGTCCACCAGGTTGTGCTCTTGTGGCACACCATCCATCAGAAACGGTCCATCGTACTCAAAGTAAGTTCTGAAGCTGAAACCTGTGTACGGAGGTGGTACCACTGTCCATGTACTCCATCCATTGGCTTGCACCTGATCCTGGGCTTGCTCATTGCCATTCCAAGCAGCCTCATTAGCTTCTTGCTGGGCCTCCATCTCATTAATCCTAGCTTGCTGCATGATTGTATAATAAGGCAGAGTGTATGGATGCTGAGACGCATTCAAAAGTGGTGGAGTATCTTCAGTCCCTTGCAGGCCAGGCACTGTGTTTCTGCCATTCAACACATATACAGGGACGGACCAAGAACGACACAGTTCTGGCAGCAATCCAACTTTGGTGACAAGCAAACTATGAGGAACTTCTGCAATATCTTTGATGTGACATTTAACAAGAACTCTAGCTTTGTTCTCGTTAGGTCTTGGCCAAGCCAGCAGTTTACCAAAGCGAGAAACCGCCTTATGAACATAATGTTCAGTCATGTAATCTATAGGGAAAGCAAGCACCAAGATCCAAACTTCATATTGAAAAGCATGCATTCTCATGTTAATCCCTTCATCATGGGGGATTAAAGTGAAATAAGAATCCTCAGTTAAAGCATGTGGTGTCATGGTTCTAACTCTGACAGTGATGTAGGGGGGTATGTATGGAGAGGCTAGATCTCAGCTATTGGGAAGTTGTAACACACCAAGATGTACGAGTTCAGGCCCTTCGCGGAGGAAGTAACAGCCCTACGTCTCGGTGCCCGGAGGCGGTCGACTGGATTACTGGCGTGTGAATAACAGGGGTGCGAACCCTCCATACTGAGGAGGGGGGGTGGCTTATATAGAGTTCGCCGGCCCTCTCCTGCCCTCAGTAATGCAGGGTTTAAGGTACATTTAAGGTTGGGCGTTACTGGTAACGCCCCTAATAGAGTGCTACAATGACCATAAAGACTACTTAATAGCCGACCGTTTGCCTGCGGAGCGACTTCAGATCTCCTGGCGGTCGAGTGGCTAGCTTCATGGTCGAGTGGTAGCTTCTTGGTCGAGTGTCTTGAACCCGTCGAGTGAGGTACCTTCAAGTCGATTGAAAGGTGACTTCTTCTAGGGATGTCCTTGGGTAGGGCTCTTTGGACGGGTCCGTGCCCCTACCTTAGGTACATAGTTTCATCATTAGCCCCCGAATGGATCGAGGTTAGAGTGGGGAAAGAGTTGGGGATCCTCTCGACTGGTTCTTTGGGCTACACGAGTGCCTCGTCTTGGGCCAATCATCACGGATGACGTTATCAACCTCTTTCAGTCGCCTTGATCCATTCCAGGCCTATCGTCGAGTGAATTTCTTTACTTGTGACATAATGAGCGCCGATGCGATCGGGGTCTCCCGTTTTGACAAGTTGTTCTGTGGCCCGCGGATGTCGCAGGATTCGGATTTTGGGAAGCGCGTGGGACGGGAGCGGCCATAGTAATCGGAAGCGATAAAGCGGAAGCTCCTCGATCCCCGTGTCGCCTTTTTCGCCACGTACTGCGCGCGCGTCTACTGCGGGATTTGACTGGATAGCCTGGGCCTACCAGTCAGCCACTCGGAAGCGGTCCCTTATAAGTTGCCGGCTCGGGGTTTCCACATAGTTCGCTCCCTTCTGCTTTCTTCTTCCTCTCTCCCTCCGCAAGTCCTTCCGCCACCTCCGTTCTCACCCTAGCGCCGCAAGCCCGTTTGAGATTTCGCCAGCGACGATGGTGAAGGGCAAGACGACTGCTCTGGAGCGCGCAAAGAGGGCGGCGGCGACGGGGAAAGGGAAGAGGTCTGCTCGGGGCGGATCTTCCTCTAGGACCGCTCTGCCCAAAGGTTGGATCCAGGGCGACTGGATGCCGTCGGTGCTCCGGCAAGAGGATCTCGATGACATGGTCGAGGGGGGAGTCATTCCCCACAAAGCCGCGCGTCTTCCGGGGGGAGAGATCGAACCTCAACCCCGCGACGGTGAGTGCGTGCTCCTAGCCACCCACATCGACCGAGGGTTTTCTCTGCCGCCCCATCCTTTTTTCCGGAGCTTCTTGAACTTCTTCGGAGCGCAGCTCCACCACTTTACTCCCAACTCCATTGTATACCTTTCCGCTTTCATTTCCATGTGTGAGGCTTTCTTGGGTTGCCGCCCCCATTGGGGACTTTTCAAGCACATCTTTACCTGCCGTTCTCAATCGGTCAAGAAGGCCAAGTCAAGTGACGAGAGGACACAGGTGATCCAGTTGTGCGGGGGCTTGGCGATCCAGACGAGGGGGAAGAGCTGTTTCCCATCCATTACTTTCCCGGAGTCGGTCCGTGGTTGGCAGGCGACCTAGTTCTACTGTCAGGACCAGGCGACCCCAGGACAGTCGACTGGTCTTCCCCCTTTCTCCCTCGACCGAGCTGAAAAACCCGCTTCTCTGAAAGTGACGCCGGAGGAAAGGGCCCAATTCAAAGTGTTGGCCGGTCGAGTGGTCGAGCTTGTCCGTGAGGGCGTGACTGGGATGGACCTGCTGGAGGTCTTCCTCCAGAGACGCATCCAACCGCTCTAGGCCCGTGACCACCCGATGTGGTTGTACTCGGGTCTCGATGACACCACTCGTATCCACCCAGAGGAGGTCACCGACGAGATGCTGGAGGGGTGGCTATCGAGCATCACGGGGAACAAAGACAACCCCCGAGGAGCCAGGAGGGTAACTCCACTCGACAACTCGTATGAAGTGGACCAGGTATGTCTTTATGCTCCCGACTGAAATCTTGTTTTCTGCATTGGTCTTCTTTGAGTTGGTCGATTGACTTTCATCTTGTCTATTGCTTTCCAGGCGACCACCGAGATGTACTCGACGCCCAACGGGGCTCAAGAGCCAACTGAGGAAGGGGAGGCGAGCGGAGGTGAGAGTGGGGACGACCAAGGCGAGTGGGAGTCCGACGGTGAAGGAGAGGGAGATGACAACGTCGACTCCAGCGAAGAGGAGGAGGAGGAGGTCGAACCCCCTCGCCCAGAGGGGCGGTCCAAGCACACACACGACCCAGCGCGGGAACGTGGCAAGGCGACTGCTTCTGTTGGGCAGTCGTCGAAACGCCCTCGGACCTCTTCTCCTACGCCGACTGGGAAGGTTCCCAAGCACCCACGCACGACGCTGTCCAAGCCGCCCAAGGCTCTGCCCAAGATGAAGATAGCTGTCCCTACCATTTCCGGGTAATAATAAAACTTGCTTTCCTTCGTCGACCATGGACGGATCCTTGGTCGATTCATTGAGCCAACTGACTGACTTTCGAGATTTGCAGCGCTGCTACTTCTGAGGTCTCCGCCAAGGACGACGACCAAGAGATGGAGGATGCTGTTACCTCCAACCCTGGTACGATTACTGACGTTCTGCTTTGAGTCGACTGATCATTTATTGCAACTCTGGTCAATTGAATGTTTCTCTTGCAGCCCCTCCTCATGTTATCGACCTTCCGGATGATGACGACAATGGTCCGTTGAGAGTGAGGAGGCATAAGAGGGCGTCGGCTGACAAGACCCCCCAATCCGCTCCGGCGTCCGAGGCCGTGGCTCGGGATGGTGGTGACACCACTCGGGCTTCTGTGACCTTCGCCGTTCCTCTGGCGAGTGCGCGGCCCTCGTCGTCGACTGCGGATCCGTCTTCGCTTTTTGCCGCATACCCCGTCCCTGAGGACCAAGCGGCTGCTGCGAAGGAGGCTATACGTCAGGCGGGGATCATGATGGAGCAAGTGAAGATGGCTCGGGAGGCCAGCCAAGCAGCCTATGACGCGAGTTCGGCTCTTCAGAGCAACGTCCAGGTCAGTCGACTCAACACTTGGTCTGTTATGATATGCTGTTTGAAGAGTCTCTTTTCCGAAGATCTTTTGTATCTGTATCTGTACACCCACTGGGTGTGTCTGCCAATCCTTGGACGAGTGGGGGCACGCTAAGTGCACCCACTAGGTGTAGTCCCCGAGACTACGGTGGACTGCTGGCAGTCGACTGTAGTCTTTACATTGTGTTGCTGTAGCTGTATTTCTTCACTCGGTTTGGTCGGGCCAGGTCGAGTGCAACTGTATCCGGTCGACTGCGGGCAGTTTACTTTTTCTCTCTTTCTCTTTTTTTTGGTTGAACCAGTGGGGGCACGCTGAGTGCACCCACTGGGTGTAGTCCTCGAGACTACTGTCGAATGTTTTTGATTCGGCTGTGGTCTTAGAAACGTCATCATTGTCTCTTAGTTACTCGAAAGCAACTTATCTTGGACGTCTGTTGACTGATTTTTCTTTTTACAGAAATCTTGCGAACTTGTAGCTCGCTATACTGAGTTAGAGAATCAGCAGATCCAGCTCAACCTTAACTTGAAGCTTGCTCAGGAGAATTTGAAGAAGGCGCAAGAAGAAGCAAAAGGTATGGCTGGTGAGGTTCTCCGTTCTCAATGGGTAGCTTTTCTTTCTTGTCCATTCTTGATGTTGGTTCCACTCGACGTGCCGCAGATAAACTGCAGGAAACTCTGAAGAAGAAGGATCAAGACCTTGCAGAGGCACAGAAGGAGGCCTCGAGCAAAACGAAGCTCGCAGAAGAGAAGCTGGCCTCGGTCGGAACTCTTGAACAGGAGAACTCCAGACTGAAAACTGCTCCCGAGACAGCTAATCGAGATGCCAGTCGACTGAAGAAAAAAAAGATAGCTCTGCACGACAAGGCGGGTGAGCTGGCGGGGAAGGTAAAAGATCTGGAGGCTTATCTCGGTGGACTCGCCAAGAAGCTGTTCGTCATGCTCGAAGGTAATTATTCCAACCCGGCTGTCTTGTAGTTGCCGAGCCCGCGTACGGCCACTGTCTTATTCTTGAATCGTGTTTGCAGAATTCTGCCAGAGCTTCAAAGAGGAAACCAGTCGAGTGGAGCCAGGCTTGGATCCCGCCAATTATCTCGTGAAGGATGAGGCTGCTATGAACGTGCTCTGACTGGAGTCTCGTGTTACCAGCGTTGTTGATTATCTTGCTCGGCTGAAGGTTGCGGTGTCGCGGATCGACACATCACTCTGGCCCGGAACGACACTCCATAATGATCTCGAGTCCCTGATGGTCCGACTGAATGAAGTCCCGGGTCGAGTGGCAGAATGGAAGAAATCTTCTGCTAGATGTGGTGCTGATGTCGCTCTGTCCCTGGTCCGCGTCCATTGCAAGGAGGCGCGAGAAGAAAAGTTGGCCGCCATCCAAGTTGCCAATACCAGGAAGCACAACTTTCAGGACTTCATGGAGACTTTTATTGCTGCTGCCACTCGTATTGCAGACGGGATCGACTTGGACGAGTTCGTCGCCCCTTCCAGCCCTCCTCCTGAGGAATGAAAAACTTTTATGCTTCACTTTAAATTTGCCTCGGAATGCCGAGTGGATTTGTAACCGTTAAACTCTGCCGAGCCGAGGGCTTGAGTACTTTGATCTGAGGTCTAGGACCTTTTAGGCTTTATCTGATCTTGATTTCTCGTTGAATATCTTCATGGTTTGATTCGTCGAGTGGATCTTGATCTTCACTCGGAATAATCATGTATTTGCGTCGCAGCTCTGAAGGGGAAGGTAGCAGTCGACTCGCGGATTGGGTTGTGTCTTGTACTTAGGCGAGCACTGGGCTGCAGCTAAGCCTCCGAGTGAGAGGTTTGCTCTCCACTCGGTAGGATTTTTAAACACTTAGGCGAGCGCTGGGCTGCAGCTAAGCCCCCGAGCGGGAGGTTTGCTCTCCACTCGGTAGGATTTTTAAACACTTAGGCGAGCACTGGGCTGCAGCTAAGCCCCCGAGTGGGAGGTTTGCTCTCCACTCGGTAGGATTTTTAAACACTTAGGTGAGCACTGGGCTGCAGCTAAGCCCCCGAGTGGGAGGTTTGCTCTCCACTCGGTACGATTTTTAAACACTTAGGCAAGCACTGGGCTGCAGCTAAGCCTCCGAGTGGGAGTCTTGCTCTCCACTCGGTAGGATTTTTAAACACTTAGGCGAGCACTGGGCTGCAGCTAAGCCCCCGAGTGGGAGGATTGCTCCCCACTTGGTAGGATTTTTTCAAACTTAGGCGAGTGCCTGACTGCAGCTAAGTCTCTAAGTGAGAGAACTTAGGCGAGCACTGGGCTGCAGCTAAGCCCCCGAGTGGGAGGTTTGCTCTCCACTCGGTACGATTTTTAAACACTTAGGCAAGCACTGGGCTGCAGCTAAGCCTCCGAGTGGGAGTCTTGCTCTCCACTCGGTAGGATTTTTAAACACTTAGGCGAGCACTGGGCTGCAGCTAAGCCTCTGAGTGGGAGGATTGCTCCCCACTCGGTAGGATTTTTTCAAACTTAGGCGAGTGCCTGACTGCAGCTAAGTCTCTAAGTGAGAGAACTTAGGCGAGTACTGGACTGCAGCTAAGCCCCCGAGTGGGAGGTTTGCTCTCCACTCGGTACGATTTTTAAACACTTAGGCAAGCACTGGGCTGCAGCTAAGCCCCCGAGTGGGAGATTGCTCCCCACTTGGTAGGATTTTTTCAAACTTAGGCGAGTGCCTGACTGCAGCTAAGTCTCTAAGTGAGAGAACTTAGGCGAGTACTGGACTGCAGCTAAGCCCCCGAGTGGGAGGATTGCTCTCCACTCGGTACGATTTTTAAACACTTAGGCAAGCACTGGGCTGCAGCTAAGCCCCCGAGTGGGAGGATTGCTCCCCACTCGGTAGGATTTTTAAAACTTAGGCGAGTGCCTGACTGCAGCTAAGTCTCTAAGTGAGAGAACTTAGGCGAGCACTGGGCTGCAGCTAAGCCTCCGAGTGGGAGTCTTGCTCTCCACTCGGTAGGATTTTTAAACACTTAGGCGAGCACTGGGCTGCAGCTAAGCCTCTGAGTGGGAGTCTTGCTCCCCACTCGGTAGGATTTTTAAACACTTAGGCGAGTACTGGACTGCAGCTAAGCCCCCGAGTGGGAGGATTGCTCCCCACTTGGTAGGATTTTTTCAAACTTAGGCGAGTGCCTGACTGCAGCTAAGTCTCTAAGTGAGAGAACTTAGGCGAGCACTGGACTGCAGCTAAGCCCCCGAGTGGGAGGATTGCTCTCCACTCGGTAGGATTTTTAAACACTTAGGTGAGCACTGGACTGCAGCTAAGCCCCCGAGTGGGAGGATTGCTCCCCACTTGGTAGGATTTTTTCAAACTTAGGCGAGTGCCTGACTGCAGCTAAGTCTCTAAGTGAGAGAACTTAGGCGAGTACTGGACTGCAGCTAAGCCCCCGAGTGGGAGGATTGCTCCCCACTCGGTACGATTTTTAAACACTTAGGCAAGCACTGGGCTGCAGCTAAGCCTCCGAGTGGGAGGATTGCTCCCCACTCGGTAGGATTTTTTCAAACTTAGGCGAGTGCCTGACTGCAGCTAAGTCTCTAAGTGAGAAAACTTAGGCGAGCACTGGGCTGCAGCTAAGCCTCCGAGTGGGAGTCTTGCTCTCCACTCGGTAGGATTTTTAAACACTTAGGCAAGCACTGGGCTGCAGCTAAGCCTCCGAGTGGGAGTCTTGCTCTCCACTCGGTAGGATTTTTAAACACTTAGGCGAGCACTGGGCTGCAGCTAAGCCCCCGAGTGGGAGGATTGCTCCCCACTTGGTAGGATTTTTTCAAACTTAGGCGAGTGCCTGACTGCAGCTAAGTCTCTAAGTGAGAGAACTTAGGCGAGTACTGGACTGCAGCTAAGCCCCCGAGTGGGAGGTTTGCTCTCCACTCGGTAGGATTTTTAAACACTTAGGCGAGCACTGGGCTGCAGCTAAGCCTCCGAGTGGGAGTCTTGCTCCCCACTCGGTAGGATTTTTAAACACTTAGGCGAGCACTGGGCTGCAGCTAAGCCCCCGAGTGGGAGGTTTGCTCTCCACTCGGTAGGATTTTTAAACACTTAGGCGAGCACTGGGCTGCAGCTAAGCCTCCGATTGGGAGTCTTGCTCACCACTCGGTAGGATTTCTAATCACTTAGGCGAGTGTCTGACTGCAGCTAAGCCTCTAAGTGAGAGAACTTAGGCGAGTACTGGACTGCAGCTAAGCCCCCGAGTGGGAGGATTGCTCTCCACTTGGTAGGATTTTTTCAAACTTAGGCGAGTGCCTGACTGCAGCTAAGTCTCTAAGTGAGAGAACTTAGGCGAGTACTGGACTGCAGCTAAGCCCCCGAGTGGGAGGATTGCTCTCCACTCGGTAGGATTTTTTCAAACTTAGGCGAGTGCCTGACTGCAGCTAAGTCTCTAAGTGGGAGAACTTAGGCGAGTACTGGACTGCAGCTAAGCCCCCGAGTGGGAGGATTGCTCTCCACTCGGTAGGATTTTTCAAACTTAGGCGAAACGGATTCGCAGCTAAGTCACCCACTAGGGGATTTCGTATGCAAACAAGAGTGACAGCAATTATTGGGACGCTCTTGTCTTTGGTAAAAGTGAACTGCAGAAATTTTTTCTTATTACAACTCGTCCAAGGGAGAACTCAAGTGTAAAAGGGGCAGAGTAGTTCCGCATTCCAAGCTCGTGGCTCGTCGATCTGGTGATCAACATTGTAGAGGTGATATGCTCCATTGTGGAGGACTCTGGTGATGATGAAGGGGCCTTCCCAAGTAGGAGCAAGTTTGTGTGGTTTCTGTTGATCCACTCGGAGGACCAAATCTCCTTCCTGGAAGGCTCGGCTCTTCACATTTCTGGCATGGAATCGACGCAAGTCTTGCTGATAAATGGTCGATCTGATCATGGCCATCTCCCTCTCTTCTTCTAGGAGGTCGACTGCGTCTTGCCGGGCCTATTCTGCTTCATCTTCGGTGTAAAGCTCGACTCGGGGCGCGTTGTGAAGAAGATCACTTGGCAGAACTGCTTCGGCTCCATAAACCAGAAAGAATGGAGTTCTTCCAGTCGACCGGTTAGCGGTGGTCCTCAATCCCCACAGAACTGACGGAAGCTCGTCGACCCAAGCACCTGCCGCGTGCTTGAGATCCCGCATCAGTCGAGGCTTTAGTCCTTTGAGAATCAGACCATTTGCTCTTTCGGCCTGTCCATTCGACTGGGGATGGGAGACCGATGCGTAGTCGACTCGAGTGCCCTGAGAGGCGCAAAACGCTCTGAACTTGTCCGAATCAAAGTTTGACCCATTGTCAGTGATGATGCTATGCGGGACTCCATATCTGAATGTTAGCCCTCTGACGAAACTGATAGCAGTGCAAGCATCAAGATTTTTGATAGGCTTAGCTTCAATCCATTTGGTAAACTTGTCGACTGCCACAAGCACATGAGTGAAACCACTTCTGCCTGTTCTCAGTGGACCAACCATGTCTAGTCCCCAGACAGCAAAGGGCCAGACGAGTGGAATGGTCTTCAGGGATGACGCAGGCTTGTGTGACATGTTGGAGTAGAACTGGCACCCTCCACACTTGTCGACTATCTCTTTTGCCATCTCATTTGCTCTTGGCCAGTAAAATCCTGCTCGGTATGCTTTAGCCACAATGGTCCGAGAGGACGCATGGTGACCACAGGTCCCCGAGTGGATATCATTAAGGATCATCTGACCCTCTTCTGGTGTTATGCATTTCTGACCGATTCCAGTCGCGCTTTCCCTATACAACTGTCCCTTTATGACTGTGAAGGCCTTGGATCGGCGGACGATCTGTCGAGCCTCTTCCTTGTCCTCTGGGAGTTCTTTCCTTAGGATATACGCGATGTGCGGTATCGTCCAGTCGGGAGGGATTGCCAAGACTTCCGTGATTAGGTCGACCACAGCAGGAACTTCGACTTCAGTCGGATCTGTGGCACTTTTTGGCTGCGGGGCTTCTTCTGTAAAAGGATCTTCTTGGACCGACGGTGAGTGAATGTGCTCCAGGAACACGTTGCTAGGAATGGCTTCTCTCTTGGAGCCTATCTTTGCCAAATCGTCAGCTGCCTGATTTTTCAGTCGGGGGATGTGATGAAGCTCCAACCCCTCGAATTTCTTTTCTAGCTTTCTCACTGCATTGCAATAACCAGTCATAGCCGGACTTCTGACGTCCCGCTCCTTCATCACCTGATTAACTACCAAATCTGAGTCGCCATAGACCATGAGGCGACGGACGCCGAGTGAAGTGGCCATGCGCAACCCGTACAAAAGTGCTTCATATTCTGCTTCATTATTGGAGGAATCGAAGTGAATATGGAGAACATATCTGAGCTTATCTCCTCAGGGGGAGACTAGAACTACCCCAGCACCGGAACCATTCAGCATCTTAGATCCGTCGAAGAACATGGTCCAGTGCTCCGAGTGAACTTGAGTCGGAAGTTGCTGTTCGATCCACTTGGCGATGAAATCTGCGATTGATTGGGACTTGATAGCCTTCTTTGCTTCAAACTTGATATCTAAGGGAAGGAGTTCAATCGCCCACTTGGCCACTCGACCAGTTGCATCTCTGTTATGCAGAATCTCTGACAGTGGGGCGTCGCTGGTGACTGTAATGGAGTGGTTAGAGAAGTAATGTGCAACCTTCTTCGTGGTCATGTAAATCCCATATACAAGCTTCTGATAGTGAGGGTATCTTTGTTTTGAAGGGGTCAAAACTTCAGACAGATAATAGACTGGGCGCTGAACTCTGAAGGCCTTTCCTTCTTCTTCCCGCTCGACCGTAAGTACTGTACTGACAACTTGTCCTGTGGCTGCAATGTAAAGCAGCAGAGGCTCTTTGCTGATTGGGGCAGCAAGCACTGGCTGGGTGGAGAGCAGGGCTTTGAGCTCTGCAAATGCTGCGTCAGCTTCTGGAGTCCACTCGAACTTGTCAGACTTCTTCATCAGTCGGTAAAGAGGCAACGCCTTTTCACCGAGACGAGAAATGAATCGACTTAGAGCGGCCAAGCAGCCTGTAAGCTTTTGGACATCGTGCACGCGTACAGGACGCTTCATCCGGAGTATGGTGCCAACTTTTTCAGGATTGGCATCGATCCCCCGTTCGGAAACGAGAAAACCGAGTAACTTTCCACCTGGAACTCCGAACGTGCACTTTGATGGATTGAGCTTGATATCATACCTCCTGAGGTTGGCAAAGGTTTCAGCAAGGTCAGCCCGCAGGTCGGAACCTTTCCGTGACTTGACCACAATATCATCCATGTATGCCTCCACATTCTGACTGATTTGAGTGAGTAGACACTTCTGAATCATTCTCATGAACATGGCTCCGGCATTCTTGAGGCCGAATGACATGGTGACGTAACAGAAGCATCCGAATGGAGTGATGAAAGCTGTTTTGATCTCGTCGGGTCCATACAGACGGATCTGATGGTCCCAGGAATGAACTCTGCTGCTAAGAGCCGAGCTACCTCCTCGCCAATGGCTTGCTTCTTCTGGACGGCGGACCGTCGAAGATGTTCCTTCACAGGCTTGAATTTTGGGTCGACTCGTAGACGGTGCTCAGCCAGCCCTCTGGGAACTCCAGGCATGTCAGAGGGCTTCCATGCGAAGACGTCCCAGTTCTCATGGAGGAGCTGGACGAGCGCTTCTTCCTATTTGGAGTCGAGCGTCGTTGAGATGTGAGTCGGGGCAGCATCGGGGTCGGTCGGGTGAATGTGGACTGGCTTTGTTTCACCGGACGACTGAAAAGCTGATTCTGAAGCAGGCTTCTTGGCTCGTAGCAATTCACTCGGATCGGCAGTCTTTTGGTACTCTTGCAGCTCGACCACTGCCATCTGAGCATCAGCCATCTTTGAGCCTTTCTGAAAACACTCTTCTGCTTTCTTTTGGTTGCCTGTAACAATGACTACACCTTTAGGGCCAGGCATCTTCAGTTTGAGGTACACGTAACATGGTCGAGCCATGAAGCGTGCGTAAGCTGGCCTGCCCAAAATGGCATGATAAGCACTTTGGAAGTCCACAACCTCGAATGTCAACTTTTCCTTGCGGTAATTCTTTGAATCGCCGAAAACCACATCAAGAGCAATCTGGCCGAGTGATTCGGCTTTCTTGCCAGGAATGACTCCGTGGAAGCTCATGTTACTGGTACTTAGTCTGGACATCGGAATGCCCATTCCTTTCAAAGTTTCGGCGTACAGTATGTTTAGGCCACTGCCACCATCCATCAGGACTTTGGTCAGTCGAGTGCCTTCGACAATTGAATCGACCACCAAAGCTTGCCTCCCAGGGGTGGCAATGTGCGTAGGGTGATTAGACTGGTCGAACGTGATGGCAATCTGAGACCACTTCAGATAACTGGGTGTTGCCGGAGCAACCATATTCACCTCACGGTTGATGACTTTCAGTCGACTTTTGCTTTCGACATCAGCAAAAATCATCAGGGTGGAATTGATTTGGGGGTATCCGTCGTCGCTATCTTCCTTGTACTCGACTCTGTCTGACTCTTTTTCCTTATCCTTGGACTGTTTGCCTTGAAACTATTGGATTAGGAGCCGGCACTGTCGAGTGGTATGCTTTGGGTAAATAAAATTACCCTCTTCATCTTTCTTGGTGTGGATGTGACATGGCAGATCCAAAACATCGTTTCCATCCTGATCCTTGACTTTCTTGGGCTTCCAGGTGCCCTTGGGTTTTCCCTTGAAGTTTCCCTGGGCTACGGCTAGGGCCTCCCCAGGAGCGGCTGGCTCGGCCTTCCGCTTCTGTTTCCGACTGGAGTTTCCTCCGGTTTCTTGGGCGACTGCCTTGTGCTTGCCACTCCGGAGTCGGTCCTCGTCTTCACCATTGGCGTACTTGGTGGCAATCTCCATCATCCAATTCAGAGACATCTCTCCAGTTCGACCGAACTTCAGATTCAACTCTCTGTATTTAACGCCTTCCTTGAAGGCACAAACCGCTTGATGGTCTGGCACATTCTCAACCGAGTGATGCAGTGTGATCCACCTCTGGATGTATTCCCTTAGAGTTTCATTCGGCTTCTGCACGCAAGACCGCAACTCTGTAAGGCCTGCAGGTCGCTTGCATGTTCCTTCAAAGGTTGTGATAAACACTCGGGAGAGGTCCTCCCAAGTGTAAATGCTGCTGGGTGCCAACTGATTTAGCCACGCTCTGGCTGAGCCCTCTAACATGAGAGGCAAATGCTTCATGGCCACCTCATCATTGCCACCGCCAATCTGTACAGCCACTCGGTAATCTTCGAGCCAAGTGTCAGGCTTAGATTCACCGGTGAACTTGCTGATTCCAGTCGCCAGCCGAAAGTTGGGAGGAATCACTGCGGCTCTGATGGCTCGACTGAAACACTCTGGCCCTGAAACACGTATTCTGCTGCTGGAGGGCGCATCTCTGTTCTAGCCTTCCCGATGAGCCCTGTTCCTGTCAACCAAGCCTTGAACGAGGACAGATCTCGCGTCAAAGCCTGGGTCCCTGGGGTCGACGGGAATCCTCTGCCCAACGCTATGGGGGCGCCTGTCATCTCGATGTCGAGGCACATATGACCCACTCCTCGGGGGAGGGGTTGGCACTCGACGTCGATCATCACGATCGGATTGGTGGTCATACTGCTCATTCCTTCTGTACTGATCATGCCGGTCGCCACATCCCTCACGCCTCGGGGGCGACCGCGGGCTGTGAGCCGACTGGACTGTATCTGTTGCAACGGATCGACTGTGGATCCTATTCCGCGACTGAGAAACAGCGGAATTCTGGTTTCCCGCCGCCCGGAGCAACGCTCTGATCTGTAACAAGCCCCTTCCTGCCTCCGACTGGGAGGGCTGAATCGATTCTGCTATACGGGCCGCGGCGGCCAAATTCTGAACTGGGGTTCGGTATACCTGCGTCGGTGGGAAGAGCTGGCGTCGACTAGACTCGGGAGCTCGCTGACGCGCTTGCTCGTCGAGTGCTCGCTGGAGATTTTCCAGTCCAGTGTGCTCGGCCAAATTAGCCAAGCGCGCGTCCTCCAAGGCCCAGGCCTCAGGGGACTCTTCGACGATAGGAGTGCGGAGTGCGTCCGTGTTCCGGCGGTGAAGCTCCTCTCGCTGTAATGACGTGAGAGGTTCGGGGAGATACTCATCGTGGGGACGCGACGGGTCGCCCCCACCCGCGCCTCCATCAGCACGAGGGAAACCAGGAGGACTGTGCATTCCATCGACCGCCAGGATCTCAGCCGCTGGGTCGCTGCTGCCGCACTTGGATGCGGTCTCCGCGGAGCCAGTCGACAGGTCGAACAGGCCGCAGAGGGATTCGTCGGGCTCGATTGCCGCGACTTGCGGGGCGGCCGACTGGCGAGCCACAGCATGCCTCACCCACCTCTGAAGTCTCGACCGACCGGAGCGCTTGCGCCGGTGGGAGACAGAGTGGGGAGATGATACGGGGGCCGACCGATACTGGGTCGACGGCTGCTGCAGGAGGACGCCACGAACGCATGCGCGGAAATGCGTCGCACCGCGGACGGGGAGCGCGTCGATGTCGAGTGGCGCCTCCTGAAGCCAGGCGGAGTCGTCGGCGATGAACGTGAGCGCACCGAGGCGGATCTCGCGGCCCTCCACCAAAACTCCGCACGAAACCATGATCAAAGGGATCGGAAAAATCGCAACTTCTCCAATCAGGCGTTAAGATTCCGACCCCACGGTGGGCGCCAACTGTCGTGGTTCTAACTCTGACAGTGATGTAGGGGGGTATGTATGGAGAGGCTAGATCTCAGCTATTGGGAAGTTGTAACACACCAAGATGTACGAGTTCAGGCCCTTCGCGGAGGATGTAACAGCCCTACGTCTCGGTGCCCGGAGGCGGTCGACTGGATTACTGGCGTGTGAATAACAGGGGTGCGAACCCTCCATACTGAGGAGGGGGTGGCTTATATAGAGTTCGCCGGCCCTCTCCTGCCCTTAGTAATGCAGGGTTTAAGGTACATTTAAGGTTGGGCGTTACTGGTAATGCCCCTAATAGAGTGCTACAATGACCATAAAGACTACTTAATAGCCGACCGTTTGCCTGCGGAGCGACTTCAGATCTCCTGGCGGTCGAGTGGCTAGCTTCATGGTCGAGTGGTAGCTTCTTGGTCGAGTGTCTTGAACCCGTCGAGTGAGGTACCTTCAAGTCGATTGAAAGGTGACTTCTTCTAGGGATGTCCTTGGGTAGGGCTCTTTGGACGGGTCCATGCCCCTACCTTAGGTACATAGTTTCATCATGCGGCCCCTCTCTAATGGCGTCATCTCTACTCTGAACATCAAGAAAAGCAACACAGCCTACTGCAATTGGATAGACAAACTCATCCTCAATCTGATACTCTAGATCCTCCCTAATGATCTGACAAACTTCTTCTAGCCAATACCTCTTCTGATGATCTAGAACTGGGGGGGGGGGGGTGATCTCAATCAGAGCGTACCTTTCGTGGTTCAACGGCGGCTCATCCACAACCATACACTACAAAAAAAAAGACACACCCGTGACATTTTGGGCCGAATGAATTTTTTTTTCTGTCATACATATGACACTTCTATGATGATAATTGTGACAAAACCCGGTATCATCATAGATGTGGTGGGCTCCTACTTCTATGACAAAAAATCATGACAGAAAATGGGCTTTTCGTCCTGGGCGAGCTGGAGACGCAGCTGCATGACATTCTTTGGGCCTTCCATGACGGAAAAAACCATGGTAGAAGCGAGGGGGAGGAAAATTTCGGGGAGTTCCCGGTTACGGTGGGAGGTCAGGGGCGGAGCGATGCGCGTTTCTCTCATACACGTACGCGTGTGTGTGCGAGGCGTTGGCTCTAACTGAACCCGAGCGAGGCATTGGGCTCTAACTGAACCCGAGCAATTGCACCGCAGGCTACGCGTTACTGAACCCGAGCGATCGATCGATGGCTGTTAACTGAACCCGATCGAGCGATTCCTTGGCTACTGCTGCTAACTGAAGCCGATCGATGGGATGAACAGTGAGCGTTGCGGGGGGGGGGGGGGGGGGGGGGGGGGGTTGGATGAACAGTGAGCGGTGGTGTTGACTCTGGATGAACAGGACCCCATGGTGTGGTGGAGGGTTGGATGAACAGTAGACGGTGGAGGGGTGCCCGTGGAGGGGTGGATGAACAGGACCCCGTGGTGTGGAGGGTTGGATGAACAGTAGACGGTGGACGGGTGCCCGTGGAGGGGTGGTTGAACAGGACCCCGTGGTGTGGAGGGCTGGATGAATAGTAGACGGTGGAGGGGTGGTTGAACAGTAGCCGGTGGAGTAGCGCGCGGTGGAGGCTGGATGAACAGGAGCCCGTGGAGGCTGGAGGAGGTCGACGGTGGATGAACAGTAGCTCGTGGAGGCTAGAGGGGGTCGATGGTGGAGATGAACAGTATCCCGTGGAGTCCCGTTTTGCGGTACGCCACACCCCTACCGATGAACAGGACCCCCGTTTCGACCGTAGCGCTCCAACACAAGTCCGTTTCTTCCGTTTTGTGGTATGCCACACCCCTCCCGATCAACAGGACCCCCGTTTCGACCGTAGGAGGTCCATTTCCTTCGTTTTGCGGTACATCACACCCCTCCCGATCAATAGGACCCCCGTTTCGACCGTAGGAGGTCCGTTTCCTCCGTTGTGCGGTACGCCAGACCCCTCCCGATGAACAGGATCCCGTTTCGAACGTGGCCGGTCGAACACAAGGCCGTTTCCTCCATTCTGCGGTACGCCAGGCCTCGTTTCCATCGCCTGTTCCGTCCAAGCCCTCCCGATGAACACGACCACGCATTCCGTTGCCTCCCCATGAACACAACGCATTCCGTTGCCTCCCCGTGAACACGACGACGACGTTGTTTCTCCGTTCTGACCCAGCCATGTACATGAGCCCTCGCCATACGTATGCGCGAGTAGGCGTTCGAGACCCCGCCCGTATGTACACATACGTGGCCGTATTTTCTTTCTTGCACCCTGGCCGCTGTACGTACGTGTACATGCTACGTGCGCGCCTCTACTACGACACGTGCGCGCCTCTACATCGACCAGTATATATGTACGTACACGTTCATGACCAGAATGACAACGCTACGTACGCTTCGACCAGGTGAGTCCCGACTGTCAGGCACTTCCTTGCCTGCGAAGATGTAGCTGGTGGGTCCCAACAGTCAGGGGGGCGAAATACGATGGCCTGTCCGGTGGGTCTCCGCTGTCAGGTGGAGGAATAATTATTTTGCACGTAATAAGGAGGCACTTCCTTGTTGCGGCCGTGGACCCAGCTGTCAGCCTCTCCACGTGCAATCCACGTCCGATGGAAGTCGTTCCTTGACCACGTTGACCACGCCGCGCTGAGAGCACCAGGGCGGTGGACGATGGCGAGGCCTAGGAAGGGGACGACGGGGAGCCGGGGAAGACGCGGCAGTGGAAGCCCGCGCGCGCAGAGAGGAGTACGAGGGTTCACTGGTTCGGCTGCGGTGTGAGGCTGCCATCGCCGCAGGGCCTGGCCAGTGGTGGGAATAGTAGGGGGTGGTGAGGCCTTCGCGGCAGCACAGCCGGCCACGGGAGGCAGGAGCATGCGGCATGACCGGCGCTGCTTTGGGCGGCTGGAGCAAGAAGACCAGAGGTTGAAGAAGCACTACGGCTGTTGGATGTACATCGTACGGTCAGTGGAGCTAGAATAGTTCATATTGACTAAAGTTGACAAAGGCCCCGTCCCAGTCAACTTAGTAGGCCCACAATTCAGCCTCCCACCATGGTGGGTCCCGGCTAGCAGGGGAAGTATTCATTTTTTTGTGCGTAATAAGGAGGCACTTCCGGTGGGTCCGAGCTGACTGCGGGGGGAACGTTTTTTTTGCGAAATACGCTGGCCCGTCCGGTGGGTCCGAGCAGTTAGGGGGGAAACGTTTTTTTCGCGAAATAAGGTGGCCCATCCGGTGGGTCCCTGCTGTAAGGTGGAGGAATAATTATTTTGCGTGTAATAAGGAGGCACTTCCTTGCGGTCGCCTGGACCCAGCTGTCAGCCTCTCCACGTACAGTCCACGTCCAATGGAAGCCGTTCCTTGACCATGTTGACCACGCCGCGCCGAGCGCACCAGGGCGGTGGATGACAGCGAGGCCTAGGAAGGGGACGAAGTGGAGCCGGTGAAGACGCGACAGTGGATGCGCACGCGTAGAGGAGTACGAGGGCACTGGTTCGCTGCGGTGTGAGGCTGCCGTCGCCGCAGAGTAACAAGGGGTGTGGGTGAGTAGAGGGATGGCCTAGCCAGCGGTGGGAGTAGTAGGGGGCAGTGAGGCCTCCGCCGCATCGCAGCTGGCCACGGGAGGCAGGAGCACGAGGCACGACCGGCGCTGGTTTGGGCGGCTGGAGCAAGAAGATCAGAGGTTGAAGAAGCACTACGGCCGTTGGATGGACATCGTACGGTCACTGGAGCTAGAATCGTGCATTATTGACTAAGTTGACAAAGCCTTCCGTCCCCGTCAACTTAGTAGGCCCCACAAGTCAGCCTGCCACTATACTGGGTCCCAGCTAACAGGGGGAGTATTCATTTTTTTGCGCGTAATAAGGAGGCACTTCCTTGCGTGCGAAGATATAGCTGGTGGGTCCGAGCTGTCAGCGGCGGTAATGTTTTTTTCGCGAAATACAGAGGCCCTTTCGGTGGGTCCCTGATGTCAGGTGGAGGAATCATTATTTTGCGCGTAATAAGGAGGCATTTCCTTGCGTGCGGCCATGGACCCAGCTGTCGGCCTCTCCACGTACAGTCCACTTCAGATGCATGTCGGTCGTTGACCATGTTTACCAGGCCGCGCCGAGAGCACCAGGGCGGTGGACGACGGCAAGGCCTAGGAAGGGAACGACACGGAGGCAGGGAAGACTCGACAGTTGTTTCCCACGCGGAGGGGAGTACGACTGTACGAGGGTTTACTAGTTCGTCTGCCGTCGCCGGAGAATAACAGCAGGTGTGGGTGAGTAGAGGGATGGCTAGGCCAGCGATGGGAGTACGGTGGGGCGGTGAGGCCTGCGGGGCAGCAGAGCCAGCCGCGGGGAGGAGGGAGCAGGCTGTCCCGCCGGTGCCTGTTTGAGCGGCTGGAGCAGGAAGAGCAGAGATTGAAGAAGCACGACGGCCGTTGGATGGACATCCAACAATCACTGCTTGTGCGTCAACCTTTTTTTACGAAAGCCTCAAATCTATGGAAAACAATATACAGCCCATCTGCCATTATCTCTAATAATTTTCAGCCCATTTGCTAATTCTTAAGGTTTTTTTGGAGCCCATATTCTTTTTGTTAGCATTACATCCCAAATTGTGGCCACGGTTAAAAAATTATATGAATTTTTGCATATTTCGGTGCGGTCCGAACTATTTTTAATCCCGAAATTTTGATTCACATTCAAACTGATTTTAAAAATAAATGTATATCTATATAAAATCCAACAAATTCTCCACGCATAAAAAATAATGTAATTTAAAATCTTGAAATGAAAAAAATATATTTGAAACTAATTGCCGGTTTGATGTGTTTTAAAAATGTACAACCCATTTCTCATTACTGATGGGCCATTTTCTCGGCCAGCCGAATGAAAGCTCTCCTCGTCTTGAAAGATTTGCAGCCCAACAGGCCTGACAAAGCGACTTACTTGGCAAATCACAAAAAAACTGGGCTGTGGTCGTGGGCCCAGCTGTCAGCCTCTCCACATACAGTACTCTTCCGATGGAAGTCGTTCCTTGACCATGTTGACCATGCCACACGGAGAGCACCACAGCGGTGGACGACGGTGAGGCCTAGGAAGGGGACGACGCGGAGCCGGGGAAGACACGGCAGTGGAAGCCCGCGCGGAGAGGAGTACGAGGGTTCACTGGTTCGGCTGCGGTGTGAGGCTGTCGTCGCCGCAGGGCCTGGCCAGCGGTGGGAATAGTAGGGGGCGGTGAGGCCTCCACGGCATCACAGCCGGCCACGGGAGGCAGGAGCATGCGGCACAACCGGCGCTGTTTTGGGCTGCTGGAGCAAGAAGACCAGAGGTTGAAGAAGCAGTACGCCCGTTGGATGGACATCGTACGGTCACTGGAGCTAGAATCATTCATATTGACTAAGTTGACAAAGCCCTCCATCCCCGTCAACTTTGTTGGCCCATAAGTCATCCTCCCACTATGGTGGGTCCCAGCTAGCAGGGGGGTATTCATTTTTTTGTGCGTAATAAGGAGGCACTTCCTTGCGTGCGAAGATATTGCTGGTGGGTCCGACATGTCAGCGGGGAAACGTTTTTTTTGCGAAATACAGAGGCCCTTCCGGTGGGTCCCAGGTATCAGGTCCTCGCGAAAAAAGGGAAAGAAAATCAAAGACTTGGGAAGGCGTACAGAATAAGCTAGTGTACCAGTAAAGAGACGTTGCCGAGTTTTAGAAAAAAGAAAGACGTGCTCCTGTAGCTGGTTCGAATCCAAACCTAGACTATGACTATATATGGTGCTATGCTACTCTGCAAGTAATGAAACTGACATATCCAACGTTCACTTCTCCTCTTCTCTACTTACTCTGCCTAGCATTAGAAGCTCTGGCCACAGCAACCATGTCTACTAGCTGCTCTTCCACCTGCTCTTCAGCAGGCATCAACCAGATATGCGCCAAGTTGCAACCCGTACCATCGCCTGTGGGTCTCATCACACCCTCGCCGGCATGCGCACCGTAGCCGATTGCTCATCGCAACCCGCTGCCGTTGGTGTGGTGCCACTGCTGCAAATCACGCAGAGTCATCCATCGCGTCTCAACCACAATCCGCAACCCTAGCCGAGTCTTCTACAAATGCCTGAATCATGGGGTAATAATATGTTTAAGTGTTGTTCTGCTGCTTTTAGTTGCTGATTTTTTTAATAGTTTGGTTGATGATCTACCAATTTGATTCATGCAGAAAAGGGAAGATTCGTGTGATTTGTATTTCTGGGAAGTTGCTGATGTGGGGGAATGCAACTACGCTGATTATTTGGTTAGCCGAGGAATCCCAATACCAGCAGGTTGGGGTGTTGGACAAGTAACTGAAGGAACGTCAGAAGAGGAAGATGCAGAGCAAAAGGTTAAAGATGCAATTCCTCTGATCATGGCCAAGCAACAGTTGCTAAACGGCCTTGACAACAATGAGGAGATGAAAGAGCTTGTGAAGATAATGGGCAAAATCGATGTGCTCTGTAGGATGATTGTCTCTTTATTTGCAGTGTATGTAGCACTCGTGATGTATTCAGTGGCTACGACATGAGCACTTTGCTGAAACTAGTAATGAATGAAACCTGTGTAGCAGGCTGGGCGTAGTGTTTTGAACATCTAATGATTTCTATTAACGGAAATCAGGGGGTATCCCCTTTTGCTCATATAAATAAATAAATAGCAGAGGCCCTGTCGGGTCAGCTTTGTTCTCATTCGAAGACGTCGAGCAAATTGCAGTCCAACAGCAATCTATGTCATCAAATTCAAGTTTCACAGCCAAATATGAGTACAACTAAACAATAATGTCATCATGTTTTAGTTGTCATACAATCACCAAACACAAATCAGCATACATAACAAGTGATGTTCTCACAGCAAAATACTAAACAACATGTTCATCAGGTTTCAGTTGTCATAGCAAACACAATTTCACATAGTAGATAAAAAAACGTCTTCTGATAGGCAAATACGACAAAAGCAATGTAATCATCATCCGCAGCAGCAGCGTCAACATCTTCGCCATGTGTATCTGTCTGAATCATAATTCTCCACGGTGTCATCTTCTTCTTCGTCCTCAACGTCCTCGAACGTTGGCTTCTTCTTGATCAACTCTTGTATGTCCACAGCACGACAGGCAATCTTTTCGCCGGCATCATTGACGTGATGGTTCTCAAAGATATTAGGAACATCTGTGTTATCTTGTACATCAGGAGCAGTGTAAGCATCATCTTGTTGTGCAACTTCATTAAACGAATTCCTCTGCTCAAACCTTTGCAATACTCTCTAGTCATCGCTATGTGCAAATGTGTCTTCTAAGAAAAATATTTGTGTTACTTGATTTGCCAAAATAAAAGGCTCGTTGGTCTGGTACGCCGCCTTGACATTGATGGATTTGAAATAATCATCAGCTCTGGGTTTTGCGATCCTGGAAAACAGGTTATACCAACGACAGCATAACAGAAGCACACACCGATGATCCTCGAAACTGGAGATATACTGCAACTGAACAATGTCTGTTATGTTAGCATACATTTCAATTGTCTCTTTGTCATACGTATCCATGCTCATGATGGCACTGTTTTGTGTCTTCCTGCCTTCATCTCGTGCAAGGGTGTTGTAGCGCACATCTCCAACAACGCAAGATTCATAATGTCTTACCCGAGTATCAGGACCCATTGCTAGTGAGTAAAGGGCATCATCAACTGCCTGCCCATCCTCCCGCATCTTCTTAACCTATGGTTAGAAAATAGACAAGCTGATCATCTTATGTACTCAATATATTAAAAATACTGACAGTGCACTTCAAAAGCTTACATGGTTCTTGAACCATTTCGCAAATCCTGCCATAACCAGTTTGTCAATGTTTCTTGGATTTTGCAGCAGTAACTCCTCTTTGTAGATGCTGCACAACATAGTGATCGCGTCAAACATCTAAATATATAAGAATGTGCTGCAAGTTTGGTAGATTACGATGTATAAGCTGCAGTACTGCACTTACTTGATATAAGGTAGTATCTCAGGACAGTTCTTCAACACATACCAAACCATTTTGTCCAAATCTTTAGGTTTGTCCTCTTGTCGACTCTTCCCTGTAACTCGAACAGAATAATCGAAAACATTGAGCCCGGGATTATCTTCACCCACCTCTTTGCTAAGCTGATCAGCTGTTTCAATGTATTTTGAGCAGAATGTCAACGCTTCTATAGCAATGTAAGCCTCTGCAATGGAACCCTCGGGTGTAGCTCTGTTCCTAACATAGCCCTTGAAAGTGCCTAGCCGCCTTTCAATAGGGTACATCCAGCCATACTGTACTGGACCTCTAGGTAGTGCCTCATCAGGTAGATGAACAGCCAAATGCACCATCACATCAAAGAAGGCTGGAGGATATATCTTCTCAAGGTCGCATAGGATAGTTGGTATCTTGTCTCTAAGACGCTCCAAAGCATCTATCCTGATATTCCTACTGCAGAGTTCCCTGAAGAATTGTCCCAACTCTGCAACTGCTCTGTATATGTCAGGGCGGCCCAATCCTCTAAGGATAACAGGTAAAACCCTTTGAAGTAGGATGTGGCAGTCATGAGTTTTCAACCCTTGTACCTTGTTTCCATCTGCACTGACTCTCCTTTCAGGGTTGGAAGCAAATCCATGTGGGAATCTCACACGTGACAGGACCTCGCAGAATTCTTTTCTTTTTACCTTGTCCAAGACGTACACAGCTGGTGCCATATCCCATGGTTTACCTTCATCTTGCACCTGCAAATCCTGTCTGATACCCAGGTGTGTCAAATCAATCCTAGATTTTAAGGTATCTTTCGTCTTTCCTTCAATATTAAGAAGTGTGCCAATAATGCCATCACATATTTTTTTTTCGATGTGCATCACATCAAGATTATGCCGCAGATCCAAATCTTTCCAATACTCCAAGTCCCACAAAGTGGACCTGCGGGTAAACAATAATCTCTCTTCTGCCCTGCCACACTTCCTTTTCCCGCTACCATTATCAGGATGGTTTCCTGGTGTAATATGCCTGACCTTCTCTAATTCCACTTGCAACTCATCGGCGGTGAGCCTCTTTGGCGCATCACGGTTTTCATGCTTTGCATTGAACACATGCCTTAGGTATTTTCTAGGAAGCGACTTGTCCTTGGCAAGGAAATGGCGGTGTCCAATGTAACAGATCTTGCTAAGTATTGCGTATGACAGCGGATTCTTGTCACAGTGAACACATGCATTGTAACCATGTGTCGTTCGCCCTGACATAGTGCCCAAAGCTGGATAATCATGGATGCACCAAATTATAACAACACGCAGAAAGAAATCAGCTGGTGGGCTGCTATATAGGTCTCGAGTGAGAACACCCTTCCATAGCTGTTGAAGTTCCTCCACAAGAGGCTCCATGAACAAATCAAAATCCTTTCCAGGACTTTTTGGACCTGGGATGAGCAAGGCCATCATGTAGTTTGATTCTTTGGTGTAGACATTTGGAGGCATGTTGTAAGGGATAACAAGCACTGGCCACATGCTATATGTGGCGCTCTGGTGGCCAAATGGGTTAAATGTGTCTGAAGCTAAGCCAAGTCTAATGTTTCTCGGGTCAGCAACAAACTCTTTGTGTTTATCATTGAAGCTTTTCCACTCACTACCATGAGATGGATGGCCCATTACATTCTGATCTCTGTACTCCTAGTTCCTAGAATGCCACAGTACATCCTCTCTTGTTTCAGCATCATGAAACAACCTCTGCAATCTTGGTGTAATTGGAAAATGTCTCAGAACATTATGAGGAATCCTCTTCACAGCATCGCCATCTTTCCATCTTGATGATTTGCATTTCGGGCATTCACTTAAGTTGGCATAATCCTTCCGAAACAGAACACAATTATTCTTACAAACATGGATCATATCATATCCAATTCCAACTGCACGAAGGAAATTCTTCATTTTACTGTAGGTGTGTGGCAGCTCAGACGCATCTGGGAAAGATTCGCGGAAAGCAGCCAACATCACATCGAATGATTTGTTGGTCATCCGCTCAGATGTCTTCACCTGAAGAAAGGTGACCATAGCTGAGAATACTGACAGCTTATTTCCTGGGGTGACAGCAACGTTGCATTGTTCCAACATGCGGGCCCACCATTTTTCTTCTGCAGGTGAAAGTTCACGGAATGCACGAGCATTTCATAGCATTGTTTCAATGTTGGTCAAACTCACTGGCTCCACCACCACCACCTCCTCCTCCTCTTCCACCTGAGCATCAGGCAGATCAAGATGGTGATCTTCTGCTTCCACGTAGTCAATAACATTGATGTTCACAGTTTCACCATGATGAACCCACCTAGTATATGTGACCGACATCCCATACAAGTGTAGATGATTTTGCACAGTTGACTGGGGTCTTGTAACTGAATTCATACAACTGCTACACGGGCAGAGCACATCTGATTTCGGACCACCGTACTCAGCTCTGATAAAGTTCATGAAGTTTTCAACCCCCTCGACATATGCAACAGAGAATCTTCGAGCAGAAGTTATCCAAGTCCTGTCCATCTGGTAGACATGCAAATTAGTTCTTCTACTAGATATTACAGGAAAAAAATATATGCTTTTTATGTAGTCCAGAAAAAAAATACCTAGGTCGATGTCTAAAGCTATGGCAAGATATTTGGACGAGCAGATCTAAGTAACGAAATATATGTAAAGCTAATTCAGCAAACAGATTTGAGTGCCAAATTATGGCAGGCTGTTTCAGTAGTCAATGAGGCCGAGCACACAGCCATCGAACTATCGAAGGCCATCGCAGCAACAAAGATCGAGTATAAAACGGTGTAGAGCTATTTCACCTAACATATTGGCTACTAGACCATGGTAATCTATGTCACAATAAATATATGGCAGGATATTTTAGCAACTAATCGGCCTTGGCATGCCATCTCAGCTAAGCAGATTGAGTGCAGAACAGGGCAAGGAAGCTTCTTAAGCAGAGCATATTGACAGTAAACTACTTCGGCAAACAGTGAGATTAACAGCGTCTATCAGCTAACATTCAGCGCTACACCGACATGAACGGGGCCTCAGTCTAGAATGCGCGTACCATGGGAGAAGCTGACCGCCGTGCGTCTCCACACGAACGTCGCCAGCGGTGGCGGCGCTGACCGCCGTGCGCCTCCACAAGAACGTAGCCAGAGGTGGCGGCACGGCTAGAGGACGACAGTCTACGAGAGCGTACTGTGGGAGCGAGAGGATCGCCGAACCGCGGCGCCGACGTATCGGCGTGGCGGGGAGGGCGGCTTTGGCGGAGCGAATGGAGTGGAGGGGGACAGGGGGGAGGGGGGTTTGGGGAATATTATTGGCTAGTTGGCCGAAGGGCGGTTGAATCAGATTTGGGGGGAATTTTTGGGTGTGGGGGGGGGGAGGATTTTCGCGCGGGGGGCGGGGGGAGTTTGGCGCATGGTCGGTTTCTCCAAGTGCAGTCCCACGTGTCAGTGAAGAGGCAAGCCGAAGCGCGTTCCGTTTGCGTGAGTCGTGTGCAGGACCGAACGTGTGTGGGGTGCAATGCGACCGCGAGAGGAGTGCTGTGAGTGTACCGCATTTTTTCCTTTTAAACTAGGTGCTTCGGATAGGAAGATGTGTCCGATCCTGCAATATAGGCCGTCTGATCTATATCTAACGGATAGGAAGGAAACTATGACAATTTACCCGCACTCCACTCCACATTTGCAGATAAGGCTTTCCCTCGTTCATCCTTTTCTCCCACAAGATCTTGATCTTCCGTGCAATGCACGGGCATCTTGCTAGTACTCCTGCAATATGTATATTATTGTGAAAGTTCATATACACCGGCCAAGATTAATGCAAACATGGCAGATTTTCATTACATTTCGAACTTTTATAGGACAAAAAAATAAAAGAAACCCGACCCTAAACCTATTCTATGGCGGCGACCGACGTCCTCCATCTGTGATCTCCATGTACGGGGGCGGGGTTCAAGACCCGTGAAGTGAAGGTGCGGTCTCCGGCGAGGAAAAGTAGAACACGGGAGATGGACCGGCCAGTTGGCACACCATGCCCTGCCGCCTCCCATGCCCTACTCATCCTCGGAGGAGTCCCCGACCTCGGCGGTGCCGGACGTTGGACGGCGGCAAGTAGGACGCGTGGCTGACGGTGCTCCCGTCGTCGGCCGCCAGTGTGGCCACCTCTTGTGCGCCGACTTCAGCGAGGGCGGCGACCTCGAGCTCCATCCCGGAAGACAAGCTCTCCCACAGAGCGTTCGCGCTTGCGGTCATGGCAGATGTGGTTCCAGGTAGGAGGACGATGCGATATGGTGTGGAGGTTAGCTGGGCGTTGCCGCTTTAAGTAGCGCATTCCGGTGAGGCCAAGCGTCCGGGTGCGTCATTAAATCGCCGGAGTTGTTCCTCGGGCACCGAGCCTCTTAATGACGACATACGAACGGATGGCATGAATGCGGGCAGCTGGCGCCGGCTGGGAACACACCGCTCGACGGCGCGAGGGACGAGGGTTTTGGTGTGCCAGGGTAGTCAGCTGCGGTCGTGGCAACGTTGGAGATGCCCTTTGCTCACATGCGATCCCCGCATGTCATTGAAAAAGCAAGACGACCCGGCATGGTCTCAGGTCCAGAGGATCCAGTTGGCCGCGCTACACCACTCCGCGGACGCGTCGCGGTGCCCCGTGCATCCTCGACGAGCCGGGTGTTGGGGTGTGTTTGGATTGTGGCCAAAGTGCACCTTGCCAAAATTTTGGTCATGACCAAAAGATTGGTCTTTGTTTGGATGGTTGCCATTTTTTTGGCATGCCAATGAACTCTAGCCAACTCTAGTTCATTTTTCTTGCCAATGTCGGCCAAATCATGGGCAACCAATACCTCAACCAAAATTTTGGTCATGACCCAAAGATTGGTCTTTGTTTGGATGGTTGCCATTTCTTTGGCATGCCAATGAACTGTAGCCAACTCAAGTTCATTTTTCTTGCCAATGTCGGCCAAATCATGGGCAACCAATACCTCAACCAAAATTTTGGCTACCCAATGCTTTGATGGGGCAACCTTGGGCACAAACCAAACATACCGTTGGTCGTGCCACAGCACTAACGCCACCCTCGGCAAACTGAAACCGACCGTGTCTAGCGACGATATGAGCGTGTCGCTCACTGCGGTCGCCGTGTCCAGAGGCGGTGTTGGAGCTACGCCCCGTTGTTGGCCCCAATGACCCACATGAACGGTTGTCAGTGGCGAGGAGGTCGTGGGCTAGCTCCTCCATTGGACTAGTCTGCGCTATGTCGTCCCGACGGGTGTACCCCACATGTCTGTTTCCCTGTTTTCCCGGCCATATTCGAGCGTCAGTGCTCCGTGTTGCGCATTAGGCCTTTCACTATGTAGGCCAAGCGAGACAACTTATTGTTTATTTGAGCCGTTCAAGTATAATCATGTGGTGTTTGCTTATTTCTCATTCCTCTCCAACCCTCTTCTCCATCGATCATGTCGCCCTCCAGTCGAGTCCATCCTCCCGCATGCCTCATTTGAACATTCCGCCGAGTATCATTCGCATGTACCCACCCTAGTCCTCTTTCAATAGATCTCCAGACCCCGAGATGAAATCGAGAGGGAACGAGTGGGGGCACGTGATACCTAACGCGGATTCAAAATTTTGAACCGGTGATCATAGCATCCGCAAATCATATATAAAGGGTATTCAATGTTCGTTTCATTTTTGAACGTAAAATATACTCCCTCCTATCCTTTATACTCCCTCCTTCCATCTATATTGGGCCTAATGCATTTCTCAAGACCGCCTTTGACTATTGACAAGATTAATAGTACATGACATGTATAATGCGAAAATTATATCATTGGAAGCTCCTTTCACATACGAATTTGATGGTATGCTTTATTTAAGTTGCATGCCATATATTATTGCTCTACCTTTTGGTCAAAGTTAGCCTCGAAAACGCATTAGGCCCTATACAGATGGAAGGAGGGAGTAGTTTACATATAAGTTTTATGTGTAGTAAAAGTATATCTACTTTGATAAAAAAGGTATCAACATTCAACAACGCCCAATCAATATTGTTAGATTCATATGTACTCCTAGATTTGTACTCGAGATGGTTTCCAATTTGACTATTGACAAGATTAATAGTACATGAGATGTATATTGTGAAAATTATATCATTGGAAACTCCTTTCACATACGAATTTGACCGTATGCTTTGTGTAAGTTGCATGTCATATATTATTACTCTAACATTTGGTCAAAGTCAGCCTCGAAAAACACATTAGACCCTGTATGCTTTGTGTAAGTTGCATGTCATATATTATTACTCTAACATTTGTGTAAGTTGCATGTCATATATTATTACTCTAACATTTGGTCAAAGTAGCATAGTGGAAGTGGAACCTCTGACGTAGGTATCCCTGCCTTACCCTCCCTTTCGGTCACTTACTGGCGGACCCCATGCTTGCTAGGCCCCGCATGTCAGTTAATCAATGGGTTCGGCCACGTCAGGGGATCCTCATCCGTAGTAATACTCACTCTCTTTTTATTTACTCCGCATAAAACGGAGGGAGTGGTGGTATAATAAATGACGCGGGCGGGGGAGGGGGAGGGACGTCGGTTTGCTCTCAACTACGGTCCCACAAGCGAGCGAAAATGCAAGACAAAGCGTGTTCCATTCGGTGGGCGATGTGGAGGGTCCAGCGTGCCGGGCTGCAACGCGAATGCGACAAGAGCGATGTACAGTCAAAACCGATTGACCGGTCATCACCGGAACCACTATTCACACCAGAACCTTCGCTGCTCCGCCTACGCCAGCCACTACCCTAAAACCACACCAAATCTCCAGCCCATTCCCCCACCTTTCGATCCCCCAGCCCGCATCAAGCGTCCCCTAGTTCGCCGGAAAGCCATGGTGCGCCGCAAGATCACTTACTACAAGATGCTGACGCCGGAGCGCAGCGCAGAAATCGCGGTGGTGGTCGGCGCCACAGACCTCCGTTCCCAAGCTCGCTTTGCGGCGGGCCAATCCCCGAGTTCTCTGGAGCCAAGCTACGAGGAGGAGGAAGCCGATCCAATGTTCATGGCGGAGGTCGCGGCGCATAAGGCCCCCGATGGGTATGAGGCGATGGACGTCGACTTCGTGCCGGCGTCCGAGTCCCGCATGGTGCAGGAGGACCAGCGGTTCAACATGGCGATACTAAAGGAGGACCAGGAGGCAGAGGCTCAACTCGATGTGGGGCGCGTGCATGCCGCTGCCATCGAGGTTCTCCTGCAGGCGGAACCGGATGTCGTGGATGTGAACCGGGCGGCGGAGGCTCAACTTGAGGCGGAGCGCGCGGATGCCGCTGCCATCAAGGCCCTCCTGCAGGCGGAACCGGATGTCCTGGACTTGAACCGGGCGGCAGAGGCTCGACTCGACGCAGAGCGCGCGGATGCCGCTCTCATCGACGCCCTCCTGCAGGCGGAACCGGACGTCCTGGACTTGAACTGGGCGGCGGAGGCTCGACTCGACACAGAGCGCGCAGATGCCGCTGCCATCGAGGCCCTCCTGCAGGCAGAACTAGACGTCCTCGACTTGAACCGGGCTGTGCTCTCGTCCGTGCAGAGCGCCCGCACGCTCCGCTTGAACAAGTAGATGGAGGCCGAGGACAACCACGGTGCGGAGACACACGTCGGCAGCGACGGCTGGTTCGCGCCGGCAGCCAAAGACGACGAGGCCGTCTCTTTCCACGAGCAGTGATAGTTTTTCTTTATGTTGTTGTTTTCATGGATCTTTTGCTGTGTAAAAACATATATTTGTTATGCAAGTCGCCTGGATTGGGTCAGTCTACCATTTCAGGCGGTTGGATGAATATCCTACGTCTCCTAACCCTTCTTCCCTTCTTCCTCACCTCTTCTTCTTCCCCAGCAGACCACCGCACGGGCCGTACGGATACTCCCCAACATGTGGTTGGATAAATATACTCTATGAACAAAAAATATGTGTCAGCAATAGGATGGCTGAGTTTGGTGTGTTCACATGCGACAACACGTGTCAATGAGGGTGCGTTCCCTTGGTTGGGTTTGCGGCATGCAGGAGCGACCGTGTGAGGGTGCGGTGCGACCGCGGCGTGCAGGAGCGACCGTGTGAGGGTGCGGTGCGACCGCGATAGCCGTGCGCAAGTGTACCTCCTTCTCATTTTGAAAACTTTAGGCAAGCTTGGCAAAAATGTGTGGCTAAGTTTGGCAATGCAAGGCCTAGACCCAAACAGGATAAGTACGTACGTACTAGGAGTACTAGTGTTAAAAAAGAAAGGCTGGGTTTTCCTTCGCGGGATTTAATCGATACAAATACTCGTTTCACGTGTCAATTAATGCATATTTTCTTCTCCAAAGACCAAAGAGCTAACCATCTCACTCCTCATCGCTTGAATGCAGCGCCTTGCAAACCAACCTTCTCACTTCCGCATGGATGCAGGGGATATTAATGTCCTTGGTTGCTAACCCCATCAATTTTGCCTCGATTAGTGTTAGTGGCCCTTTCCAAATTGTAATTTTGATATACTGGCCTTGTGTACAAAAAAATGGAGGTAGTAACTATATTTGACTTCCTTCCCCATTGCGGTGACATCGACGATATTTTTTTGTGGTGGTTTGGCGAAGTGCGTTCGACGGAGAACAACATTGAGGGAGACCACGGTAAGTCGTTCGCAAGTGCCTCCTGCAAGCCGAGACAACCACCTTATTTGCATCCAGGAAGTCCTTTACTAGTACTACTAGGAGTAACTAATGCGGTGAGATGGCTTCTCGAAGAAGACGATGGAGAAGCGGAGTCAGCGAAGAGTGAAATGATGGTTGCTTCGTCCGTGCTTTTGTGATTTGACGCCTCACTGCTTTGTGATTTGTGATAGAAGGGACAGGGGAGTAGACTCTATGCTCTATACTGTAGTACTACATGCGTCCAAGCATGGGAGAAAGAGGAGAGACGTTGCATTTTTCTATTCCTTCAATCAATCAATCACGGAGCTTCGGTTCCATCTTTTTGGCTTTGGCAACACCGTCCACAATGGTTCCCACGATGCCAAAAGCTATTTTCACATTTGGCTACACATTGTGGATGCCCTTAACCGCACCACTTGGGTTTGCTCCTGTGTGCTATCTATACAAATCTCAATTATATTGATCTAAAAAATTATAGAATCGAGATTAGTAAAAAGGAGGTGATTTTTCCACGCGGATGGCGGGGGAGGTTTCTTATTTGAGCAACTACGTAGCCCTTTGTAAGTCTAGGATTAGGCTTCTTATTTTCGGAGGACATTGTCTTGGCGGTTTGCTAACATGCGGTCCCACGTGTCAGTGCTTTACCAAGCCGATCCGCGTCCCACATGAGGCAGAACAATGGCAGAAGCAACACGTGGTTAAGTTGAAGAAGATGAGGGAGAAGCGGATTCAGCAACGAGTGAAATGATGGTTGCTTCGTCCCTCCAACTTAACTGCGGGAAAGGTGCAGCTTTGTGATTTGACGCCTCATTGCTCATTACTACGCCGGCACCATGACTGGGGTGCTTCACCCCGGCTGCTCTGCACTGTATTCCGGTATGGCACGTGGACCCGGTAGCTTGATGTCCCACATGTCGGCGAAAGGGACTAGAAGATTTATGAAAGCGAGCACTCCACTCTTACGACGGAGGAGTAGGCGACACGACGGCCCAGTGAACTGTCACTTGTACTGTATAGTACTAGTATAGTTTTGCTGTTTCGCACGATCCATCGATACAAACCCGATTAAACAGGAAAGGACGGGATTTTTCCCGCGTGGTAGATGATGCTGGCCATACATTTCAAAGGCAATTTTAATGTATGCAAACTGAATAATTATAAGTAACAATATGATATCTAGTAAAACTAAAAACACATATGATTTATTGTGTTAGAGTGTAGTAGTAGTGCTGTATTGCATAGTTGTTAGATGTAACATGCGAGAACGTGTAGAGATGTAGTTTTGGAGGGCCTATAGAGAGAAAAGCGTAATACGGTCACCGAACTTCAGAATAAGCTGATTACGGTCACTATATACCTTTTGCGGTGATTATACGGTCAGTTGCTCACAGCTCAGCATCGGATTGCACTCTGTTGACCGGCCAAATAGTCTGCGTGGCGCCATGTTGACTAGTTAAATTGAGCACGTTTGTTGTGGGTCCCACCTGTCAGTTTGCATAGGCAAAAGGTCAGATAAACACAAATTTACGCAGGCGCGACAAGGCTCCAACCTGTGCACGGGAATCACCTGGTTGTGTATGTGTCTGTCAGGGCCTGATGTGTGCGCACGCACGTGTAGGTTGAGCACTTGAGCGTGAGAGTGTGTGTTGGTCGTGTGGTGTACTGGTGTGTGCATGCATGCGTGCGTGTGTGCGTGTGAGTGTTGCGTGCGTGCGTGTGAGTGTTGCGTGCGTGCGTGGCTGCGTGTGTATGTGTGAGTGTTGCGTGCGTGCGTGGGTGCATGTGTTTGTGTGAGTGTTGCGTGGATGCAGTTCGTGTGCATGCATGCGTGTGTGTATAATCACCACACCAGCTCCTGTGTGTTAAAACAGACGACTTAGCATACCAATACAAGGCCACCTTGTCCGCTGTGCCCGCGGTCATGACTTCGAACCACTGTCCAAATATTTTTTTGTCGTTTGTTTTCATTCTTACTAGCAAGATGCCCATGCGTTGCACGTAACATCAAGATGCATTTGTATGACTTGTTTATCTTGTGAGAGAAAAGGATGAACGAGGGAAGGCCTTATTTGCAAATGTGGAGAGGTGTGTGGGTACCTTTTTGCAAAATTGCCATAGTTTCTTTCCTATCCGTCAGATATAAATCGGACGACCTATATTGCAGGATGGCAGGCACACCATCATCACCAACTCTGTTTTTTATAAGAGTGTATTTTATTTATTTTATAAGAGTGCAGATGTAGAGTAGATACAAGTCGACAGGTGGGCACGATGGTAGTGAGATAATGTGATGCAACACTAGAGGTGCCACGTGGAGCGTTTAATTGGTCAACTAGTCATGTCATGAGCAAATACAGAGTTGTACGGTGAGCCCGTGACTGCATAATAACCACTAAACATAAATGGTGACCGTAATGAGTGGATTCTGAAGTCCAATGTACGTATCGTGCTTTCGCTTCAAATACAATGATCGTCATTGCATATATCGCGAGAGAAAGATGAAACATGCTTGAATTTTCTAGGGGGCTTACTTTTAGAGGACCTGGAGATAGTTTTGTATGCATACGTGAAAGGGCGTACAGGGGGGGTTATGCGATGGAGAGAGAGATGCTCTTCGTTTCTCTTTATTATGACTAACTTTGTATATAGTATAAAAATATACAAATTCACAGTGCGGAATAAATATCATTGTGGGCACCATGCAATGCAAATTAGCGTTCCTACTCCTCCATATAACTTTGTAATGTTGTATATATGTAGAAACTCTAAAATATTTTTTTGGCCACACTTTATTCAAAAGGAATGTTGTATGAGAAATAAACGTGAAAAGAGGGCTTTTTAGATCAATGGGGTACGTGATGTAACATGTGTGAATGTGTAGTTGATGCATTTGGCGGGGCCTAGAGAGGTATGTGGGTGTATTACGTATTCGAGAGAGGCATGGATAGAGGGGCCGACGGGGGGGGGGGGGGGGGGGGGGGGGGGGGGGGGGGGGGCGTGGGAGAGATAGCTCGAGAAATGAGAGTGGTCTAGAGAGAGACGAATATGACGTCACGACAAGAGATTCCATTCCGTTGAGTGTGTATATGCAAGGGGGGAGGGAATAGAGGCACCATGAGAAATTTTCTATGTGTGTGGTGTTTGTGTTGGTATGTGTGGGTGTGAGAAGATAATTAGACGTGGGGGCAGAGGGTGTGTCACCGCGTGAGGTCCGGTGGGTCGAGGTGAGGCCCTTCCTTCTGTTCCGTCCTGCGCCACATTGGTCGGCCCGTGACGCATTTAGGAAGACCCATGGATGACTAGTCGTACAAGACAAAGATAGCAGAATTGTGAAGGACTCTGTGTCCACTGACAAAGCCGGCTAGGATTTGTAACCCTAGGTTCTTGGACTAAGGTAACCCCTTTATCTCTGATATTATTATTCATCCAACCTAACTTTAAGGGGCATCCTACAGAATGCTCTGCTAGAATCATACTCGTCGATTAGGAAGAGAGGTGTGAGACAATGTGTGAGAGACAGGCGTAAAGATAATGTGCGTACATGAGACACGTAGGCAGGTCCATGTATATAGAAAGGGTCGATGAGGATTGTGCGTGTGTATGTTTACGAGAGGAAGAGTGCTTGTGATAAAGGTTAGTGAAAACAGTTGTAAATGGTTACGAGAGAGAGGGAGGGTTATATCTAGAGCATGTGTGCGAGAAAGACACCTCGGGAGAGAGTGTGTGAGCATGTGTGAGAGACCACCGATGGATAGTGAAACTACACGTAAAATACTACTCCACACATTGATTAAAGATATAAATTGTATCCAAATATTATGATGGGATCATGATATTTGCAATTCGCATAAGGAGCGGTCATTGATCCATCAGACATCTAGATTCTATCGAATTTGAGCATGTCTATGTTATTATTCAACACAATTGATCCACATAGTTAGTATTTTGAACTCCAGACAATGCATCGCTTTAGCAATCGAATATAAACATGAGTATAGTTCATGTTGTGTGTGTAAAGCACATTATACATATGAAAGTTACACAATGGACATTATAAATAGCTACTACCTATGAACTAGCATACATTTGAATTCAACTTAAGGTGGTTTAAAAAATCGAATTCAACATGAAGTCCATTCAATTATTTGAATTTGATATCATGGCATTTGTAAACCATACCTAAATTATGGGGGCACCAATCTTTGCTCTGATTTTGTACATAATAGCATATGTAGTCGTGTACAAAATAGATTCAAATTTAGCTCCTCCATTCCAAATTAATCGTAGTTATAGGATTTTCAAGTGTCAAAATTTCAAAAAGAAGCGGATAATTTAATGAGGTTTTCAAACATACAAGGTCAAATATAACGTTGTATATTTAGGTCAATCCTCATAGTTCAAGAGTACTCTAAACGTGAATGCTTGTGTTTCAAAATTTCGAACGAAGCGCCAAAAGAGCCTCTACTCGCCCGAAACCGCGTGAGACCAATGTTTGGTAGTACAAAGAAATTACTTTTCTAATAACTCTGACCCGTGAAACCTACCGGCCTGACGTCCAAAGGTCTAAACCGGGGGTAGGTTTGTAGCTTCATCTAGACGCCACGCAACCGCATCGAAAAACATTCATACACAATGGCGCCTACGCACACATGCGTGCGGCCGAAATCACGCCCGCCCACTATTTGGGACACCTGGGATTACCATCCTACCCCCGACCCGCAGTAGGTCCCAAATTTAAGAGGGGGACAAAGTTTGTACTTTCCCCAAATTTCAAACAAGCGCGTCCCATCTTCTGTTCAAAAAAGCCAAAAACAAGCGCGTCCCAGACCGAAACATGGTTCCCCCCACCCGTCCGATTCCCCATTCGTACTCCGTGGGTGCCAAAACTACCTCTCCACTAGCCGCAAAACCCCGGCGTCCTCCGTCAGCCACCCCATCCCACCCATCAACCGCCGCCCTCCTCCATCACGCCGGAGCCGATACCCCGATGTCGTCGTCCACCGCGACCTCAACCGCAACGCCCTCCACGGCTAGTAGTTCAAGCCGAGGCCGAGCCGTCCGTACCCGAGCCAGTTCAACCACGCCGTCCTGCGCCTCACCGCTGCAGCTCCAACTTCGCCACCCTCCACCGCACCGGAGTTGTTCCTGCTACACCGTCCTTCGCCGCCTCGGATCTGCTTCCCCTCCGCCGACATACGGCCACGGCAACACAGTCAACAATTTGGCCATGGGTTCGTCCAAGCATGCACCCTCCAGAACATCGGTTTCCCCGGTAAAAACAAGAAGATCGGCGCGACATCTGGGGGTGACCACACCGGCAACCGAAAAAGGTACTCCTCTTCCCTTATTCGTGCAAATCTTACATCTTTGCTTGCATGGTATTCATCCCACAGAAGACACTAGTTGACCGCTTCTTCTTGATACTAGATGTTCCTAGTTACTCGCGATGCACAAGGTTTCTCCTCATATACTATTTCACCTTAGCTAGAGGTCCACCCCCCTGAATTTCAATTTCTGGCCCGTTGATTCCCAATTAACGGAGGCATTCCCCGGCGTAACAGGCGCTAGTATGCCTATTACGCCGGGGAAGCAGCGCCTTGGTGTTTATCTTAGGGGCGTGTGCGGCCTAGAGCTACTGGCACCCGATCTGGAGGTCAACCGGGATTAAAGGGATGGCCTGGGGGCGCTGCTAAGCACGACGGTGGTGTGAGGTCGATGGGAGGGCGGGGCGGCGGAGGCAGGGGTCTGGGCCGGTGGTCGCTGGCGGTTCGAGAAAGATCATCAACAGTGACTGGCGGGAGGTAGACGAAGGCCATCTGCCCGTTCCTTATAGATCGGACGGTTCATTAAAAAAATCGACTGGCCTATTTATTTTCAGTCTACTGTTATCTTAGATATGACCACATGTGGTGGTGTGCTGGAGGAGTACCTGCATTTCCTGTGCTCATATATTACAAAATCATACGGTGTAGAATCTAATTTTGTTTGCCATGCAATGTTGTAGAGCTATCATATGTCTCCTGTCATTTATTTTTCAGCCACCTGCTATCTGCTACTTTTACAGTGCACTAGTTCTGCACACTCTTCACCCTTACTCTCACTGTTGTGTTTTTATGCAAGGGTATTTCAGACCCTGCCTTGACAGAAGCAGAAAAGAATAGAGAGAAGTCGCTCCAGCTTGGTACGCGGCTAGGCCAAAAACATTTCAAGGCTTTATAGGGTGCAGTGTCAGCAGATGGAGACGGTAAACGTAGCTCTGGAGTTGATGACCTCGCTCGCAATGAACCACCATCCCAGGTGCTTGCTTTAACTCCACGGTGTCATATGTGGTTGCATGTTCCATATGGTGTCTAGCTTGTATTCGAAAGGCCGAAGTCGGTAAGATAAGGAAAGATATTTTTTTACATGAACCACCATCCCGTGAGCACCAAAAGACAAATAGCTAGTCAGGGCACTGGCCGAGCCAGTGACAAGCCCAGCAAAGATAGGCATCACCTGGAAGCCAACTAAAAAGCTGCGATGGTGGCGAAGCAGCCCACTTCCCACCAGTCTCTCAGGTCCTAGATGATCATGCTCACCACTCCAGCCGGATGTCTAGCTTGTATTGCTTCCAATTTGGTTAAATTGCAACTGCTTAGCTTACACATTATACCTTTGAATATGACATGCCTTTCTATTTTTGGTACATACTAGTACATCTATGTATTAACCATGTTCTTACATCAAACTAATGTTCTTGTGTATCCCTCATCAATCACTTATGACGAGACAGGCAGGCAAGGGGACTACTCCTCATTTAAAGAATGCAGCGTCAGCCTCCCGACATGATACTCAAGAAACAAAAATGCTACATGAAGATAGTGAACGTAGCTCTGTAGTTGATTACAACATTTCCCCTACACTAGCATCGCAGGTGCTTGCTCTAACTTGGCAGCGTGATATGTGGTTGCATGTTTCATATGGTGTCTAGATTGTAATTCTTCCAATCTGGTTAAACTGCATGTGCTAGTCTGCTTAGCTATACATTATACCTGTTAATGTGACATGCCTTCCTGTATTTAGTACATAGTACATCTGTCTATTAAGCATGTCCTTACATAAAACTATTGTTTTTTTGTATCCCGCATCAATCAACATGACGAGACACCTTTAGTATATGCAGTGCGATATTAGCTGCATCTTTCATATGATTTATAGCATGGGCTGCTTCTAATTTGTTGAAATTCCATTTATGATGGGACGCTTTTAACTTGGCAGAGTCATATTGGTTGCATCTTTCATGTGGTGTCTAGCTTGCATTGCTTCTTATTTGCTGGAATGGTTTCTGCTTAGTTTACACAAACAGTTGTGAACATTCCATGCCGTCCTGTTTTTCGTACATATTCCATCCTGGTATCATGTGTTTGCCTTACATCAAAGTAGTGATTGTCAGTATCATGCATGAATGAGTTCTAAAGAGACAATTTTATTGCTTTTTCTTGTCGGTTTTACTTGACAATTCTGCTCTGCGACAGTATCGATATAACTTGAGGAAAACTCACTTTGAAGGCAAGGCTAACAGTGAACTTGCCCAAACATCTCCAGTGGAAAATATATCTGATGAAGACTGGAGAGGCCTCGTTAAACACTGGTCCGATCCGAAGTATCAGGTACATTATATATATATATATATATGTCATCAGATCGCATGTTGAAGTCCTATTTTACGCATGTGCCATACAAATCTATCTTCTTGTAGGTGAACTGTTCAAAGAACAAGGCCAACCGTACGAAAGTTAAATTCCAACAGACGACATGATCTCGTTGCTATATTGCACACTGCGAGGCTCTTGTAATTAGCTGCTGTTTCACTCTTTTCGCTGTACCATATTATCAGATCTATATTGACTTGTTCCAAATGCAGAGGAAAGCCCGCAAGGACCAAAAAGTACCTGAACCAAATGCTGTGGAAATCTTCAAGGACTGTCACACCAGCAAGAAGAAGGGCATGACTACACCAGTCAAAGCCACTGTTGTAAGTCCTTAATCCTCATGCCTTTTAACTACTACTTACTCTGACTTGTGCCTTCAACTGCATGGTTTGCAGCCAATGTCTATTACTCTTTTCAATTTTATACACAATTGTCTTAGCGTATCATTGCACCTTACAAGGTTTAAAAGAGAGGAGTGATGTTCCTTTGATCTTGACCCGTAATCTAGTTCCATGCTGGACTTGCCCACACAATGTTACAATTACCTGTTTGTCTGTTCTCAGTTGTTTTGTGATATGAATGACGTCATACTATTCTTACCGTATTATAAACTTCGTCTCTTCATCCTTAGCCCTCAATACAATGTGAAGAAATAGACAATACATTACCGATGGTACATGGTCATATGTTTGGAACCTGGTTTTATTATGTACTTTGCAATAAAATACAACTAATATTTTACATGGGTTCACCAGAATAAGTTCTGTATATAGACCAAAGCTATTTTGTTTGGTTTTGCTGCCTCCTTAATATCTCCTGTTCTGGTACTACTAATGTAAAACCTCAACTTTTCAGCGAGCTATGGAAAAAATGGTGGAACCGCCACCTGAAGGTGGTGAGGCAACTATAACCGCAATGTCAGCTCTTGCTGCAGTGGGTCAGTACCTGTCCACTAACAGTGCCAAAAGCACGTTCCTGCGTAATACTGGGTTGGTTGTTAAGGCAATATCGTCCAAAGTGCCTGATGATCAAGATATGCAAGCTCAAAGCAATGTTGTATCTGCGCTCCAGACACAAGTCCATTCCCTAACAGAGACCCTTTGTGAAACAAGGAGAAACATTGCTCGATGTCGTCAAGATATGCATGGTTTTGAAACCAGACTATCAGACATTTGCTATGTTGTTCAGGATCCTAGGGGAAATGAAGGCGAGGGTTATGGTGCTCCATCGGACAATACAACATGAAAACGTAACAGTCAGGTCAAATGAACAGAGCTTCTGAACTTCTGGTGGTGCATTTATCTGCTAGACTGTTAAGTTTTATGCCAACCTTCCTTTTGTTATATAGTTGTAATTTGTTTTGATGCGATACAAAATGTATTCTTAACGTGCAGCCACCGCCTGAAGAAAACAGCAAGCCATTTTTGTATAGTGTAGGGTGTTCCCTATATTTGCACTGGTGGCGATCTTTGATGCCGACTGGATGTAATCTGTGCAATCGCCTTAATAGCCTAGCGTTAGTTTCGGCCTTACCTATTTCCTAGTCTTGTTTTCCCCTGGTTTGCTAGTGGCCGCAACTACATGGGCCATATACGGGCTGTAGGATCCATGGGTCTCCTACGGGCCGTCGATAAATGGGCCTGTAAACGGTGGGCCTCGGGCCGTCGGATACATGTGTCTACATGGGCCATAATCGGGCGTAATTGGTATCGGCCCAGCACGGTAACAGGCCGTTAACAGGCCGTAGGACAGCAAAGGCTTAATTCTATCACAGGCATAACGGGTCGTTAATGGGCCAGAATATAGGACGGGCTGGAAACGGGGCAACGGGTTAACAGACCAGAAACGGGCCGACTCTTGCCATGGGCCGATTTTGGCCCATTAGAGTAACAGGCCAGTAATGGGCCGACTCTTGCCATGGGCCGAATTTGGCCCATTAGTGTAATAGGCCAGTAACGGGCCGACTCTTGCCATGGGCCGAATTTGGCCTATTAGGGGAACATGCCAGTAACGGGCCGGAAGTAATCGAGGGACGAAAAGGAGCCCAAGAACGTATGGGCCGTCAATAGGCCGAAAGCTAACACGGGCTGGAAACGGCCCATGTAAATCACAGACCGTTAACGGGTATAAAGAAAATTACTTTTCATTATGGGCTAGACTCACCGTGGGCCTATAATGGGCCGAAAGATACGAAGGCCTCATATGGGCCGAAAGACGTCGTGGGCCATACATGGGCCGAAAGTGAAATGGGCTGGTATTATATTCGACGGCCCACATGACGTTGTTGGGCCGATTTCCTTTAGGGCCTAACGGGCCGTAAAATGGGCTATTTGCGAAGAGACCGTTAACAGGCTTTTCATGGGCCAGCCCGTTAACTTTTGACCAAGTCAAACGGACCGGCTTTGTAAGCTAAATGGGCCACTATTGGGTCGTGCCATGTGTCGACATATCATAGGCGCCTATCTAACCCACTGACGAGCTGACACGTGTTTTGTCCGGCCAATAAGAATTTTACACGTGGAAATTTCCCATTGGTCGGGGCTGTTAACGGGTTATCGGATCCAAAACCCGACCCGATAGCTTAACGGCGTTCCGTTATGGTGGATGCCACGTGTCGGTCACCCTTGACGAAAGCACTTCTGTGACGCGTGATTTATCGTCATGGAAGTGGACACTTCCGTGATGATAATTTTGGTAATGTCATGGAACACTTCTACGACAGCACATGTATGACTATCTTGATTCTGTCATAAATTTGTCATGGATGTACATGCATGACAAAAAAGCGACCTACTGTGACAAACACGTATCATCACGGAAGTGTATTTTTTTGTAGTGATAGTGCTCCTCTACAGGCGATGATCTGGCCCGCGCTCAATGTGTGCTCCGACGGGGGTGAAGGCGAAAGGCCTGACCGGAAAGTTCGCCATGGCGGCACCACTAGGGTTTTTCGAGGGCTCCGGGCTTGGAACAGGGGAAGGCGAGGCAAGAACAGAGGAGGGAGGGGAGGTGGTTGAAACTGGGAGGACTGCATCTGATTGGCCCCCCAGGCGATGGAGTTGATAGCTGCGGGGGAGGGAGTCGTATCGACAAGCAATGAGGGCTAGCAACGTCACTTGTACACGGGATTTTTTTGTTTCACTTTCCAGAACCAACCCTGATTTTTACCGTGTATATCCTGCCATCCTGGGTGGCTGATATCTTCCCGTTCCCCAAAAACAGGCAAAGTTTGTTTGAACCTCTTGGGTCGCCACCAATAAATTGGCCCATTCCATCCCCCATGGCAAACAGTATGACCCAATAAGCTACAGAATCGGCACCTCTTAAGCCCAGGACAACTAGTAGTATAATGATCACTATGTTTACACGCTAGGCAGGTATGTAGCTTACAGCCCAATATGCATGTATCTATCCGATCATACTGATAGTCAGGACATAAACATTGATCGATGAGATGAATGCAACGTTGGCAAAATGTACCTGGGCAGTCTGAGGCAAGATGGCCATGACGTGTGTAACTTAAGCATTTCAGCAGACGAGAATCAATATATTCCTGAGTTGCCACATCTTTGATCTGGACCATAGAGGAAACATCAGCATCAGAATAACCCGCTTGCCAACCATCCATAATATGATATAGCTTTTCATCTGAGATGGAATTCCAATAGGACTCCTTGAAACGAGATCCCTTGAAAGAAGGCATGACGTGCAAATTATCCTTTCGAGAACAAATAAAATACCCCAGCCGGATATTCAGCTCCGGATCCGAAATCATCGAAAAGTTGAACTGACCAAAAGAGATGCCTTCAGCGGCCGGAGTCGGGCTCAACTCCGGCGAGGAAATATGATCATCACATCTCAAAGGCACCGGGAGTTGAACATCCAATCTCAGCTGATCAAAATTGCTCTGTTGATCTTGAAGCCATTTAGATTTAACAGCTATAGGACGAAAACCCACTTCAGGAAGAAAACTACCCGCGTGCCAACCAATCTCCGAACGAACACAACCTGATTCAATTTCTCCATGAAAGAGATGAAAATGACAAATGAAATATGGCCAATTCCGATCCTTAAGGCCATAGATAAAATGACCCACACGATTTGAGGCTACCGAGAACCGGAAACGGTGATCACTCAGCTGCAAAACCCTAAACCTCGAACTGAGACCACCGATGCAAGATTGGAGCGCGAGGGCCACTGATTCCTCTATCAAAGTGAATGATGCCGAAGAGAACGAGACGACAAGGAAGAATTCCTTGGAGGATCTAGGATTGGCCGAAGAGAAGTGCACCGTGGACCCAAACTTGTCACGTACCTGAGATTCAATCGCCAAGCCCAGAGAGAAGTCCCAATGGTGGAGACTCTCCATGACTATGTGGTGGCTGCCACTGCCGGAGTGGCCAGTGGTAGGGGGGTGGCCGCCGGGGCCGGAGTGGCCACCAGCGGTGGTCGAGTCGCCTAGGAGAGGAAGTCGCCTAGGAGAGGGAGTCGCCTTTGACTTCAGGATTTGGCATCCAGAAAATCTATGTGGTGACTTTATATAATGTTAATCCCACTATTTTGGAAGAGTGCTAACTTCGCATGCATTTGGATCGTGTTGAGAATATGTTATGTGATAGCTATATTGTTGAATTTTCTTATGATCCTACATGTAATTATTATGAGATAGGAAAATATGGTTGTAGAAATTTTCATGATATTAAATTACCTCTCTTCATGTTGAAATTGCTATGGTTTCTTTCTTCTTCCTTGCATGTGCTAGTTTTTGCTTGCCTTGATAATTTGTTTGCTTATAAAATGTCCATGCATAGTAAGTATGTTAGACTTAAGTGTGTTTGTCACATGTTTTATGATGCTCTCGTTGTGCTTCAATTCTTGCCTTTCATACGAGCATCATTGAAATCTCAATGCCCAGCTAAGATGGCTTTAAAGAAAAGCGCTTGTTGGGAGACAACCCAATATTGTCCTTCCTGTTTTCCAATAAATATTTCTTTTAGCCTCTGTTTACATGTGGTTTTGTGTTTTAATTAGTGTTTGCTCCAAGTAAGACCTTTGGGATGGCCTACGGTGATAGTTGATTTGATCCTGCTAAAAATAGAAAGTTTTGCGCCCAGGAGATTAGTTTTCATTTTTTACAAAAGCGCGATAAAATAATGATTCTTTTTGCGGAGGATTAATAAACAAATTTTCTAGAACTACCTAATTTCTTAGGATTTTTGGAGTTACAGAAGTATTCCAAATATCCAGATTGATACAAATTGTTCTGTTTTTGACAGATTCTGTTTTTCGCGTGTTGTTTGCTTATTTTGATGCATCTATGGATAGTATCGGGGGGTATGAACCCTGGAGAAGTTGGAATACAGTAGATATTACACCAATATAAATAAATAATGAGTTCACAACAGTACCAAAAGTGATGATTTATTTTCTTATACTAACGGAGCTTACGAGATTTTCTGTTGGAGTTTTGTGTTGTGAGAAGTTTTCAAGTTTTGGGTAAGGATTTGATGGACTATGGAATAAGAAGTGGAAAGAGCCTAAGCTTGGGGATGCCCAAGGCACCCCAAGGTAATACTCAAGGATTTCAAAAATCATAAGCTTGGGGATGCCCCGGGAAGGCATCCCCTCTTTCGTCTTCGTCTATCGATAATTTTACTTGAGACCATATTTTTATTCACCACATGATATGTGTTTTTCTTGGAGTGTCTTGTATGATTTGAGTATTTGGTTTTTATTTTTCCACAGTCATCCTTGCTGTACACACCTTTTGGGAGAGACACGCATGAATCGTGATTTATTAGAAAACTCTATGTGCTTCACTTATATCTTTTGAGCTAGGCAACTTTGCTCTAGTGCTTCACTTATATCTTTTTAGAGCACGGCGGTGGTTTTATTTTATAGAAATTGATGAACTCTCGTACTTCACTTATATTATTTTGAGAGTCTTTAGAACAGCATGGTAATTTGCTTTGGTTATAAAATTAGTCCTAATATGATAGGCATCCAAGAGGGATATAATAAAAACTTTCATATAAAGTGCATTGGATACTATGAGAAGTTTGATTCCTTATGATTGTTTTGAGATATGAAGATGGTGATATTAGAGTCATGCTAGTAAGTAGTTTTGAATTTTATAAATACTTGTGTTAAGGTTTGTGAGTCCTGTAGCATGCACGTATGGTGAACCGTTATGTAATGAAGTTTGAGCATGAGATGTTTTTCGATTGTCTTCCTTATGAGTGGCGGTCGGGGACGACCGATGGTCTTTTCCTACCAATCTATCCCCCTAGGAGCATGCATGTAGTACTTTGTTTCGATGACTAATAGATTTTTGCAATAAGTATGTGAGTTGTTTATGACTAATGTTGAGTCCATGGATTATACGCACTCTCACCTTTCCGCCATTGCTAGCCTCTCTAGTACCGCGCAACTTTCACCGGTACCATAAACCCACCACATATCCTTCCTCAGAACAGCCACCATACCTACCTATTATGGAATTTCCATAGTCATTCCAAGATATATTTCCATGCAACTTTCCACCGTTCCGTTTATTATGACATACATCATCATTGTCATATTGCTTTGCATGATCATGTAGTTGACATCATATTTGTGGCAAAGCCACTGTTCATAATTTTTTATACATGTCGCTCTTGATTCATTGCACATCCCGGTACACCGCCGGAGGCATTCACATAGAGTCATATTTTTGTTCTAGTATCGAGTTGTAATTCTTGAGTTGTAAGTAAATAGAAGTGTGATGATTTTCATTATTAGAGCATTGTCTTGTGTGAGGAAAAAAAGAGAAAGGCCAAATAAAAAAAGAGAAGGCCCAAAAAATAAAAAAAAAATGAGAAAAAGAGAGAAGGGAAAATGTTACTATCCTTTATGCCACACTTGTGCTTCAAAGTAGCACCATGATCTTCATGATAGAGAGTCTCCTATGTTATCACTTTCATATACTAGTGGGAATTTTTCACTATAGAACTTGGCTTGTATATTCCAACGATGGGCTTCCTCAAATGCCCTAGGTCTTCATGAGCAAGCAAGTTGGATGCACACCCACTTAGTTTTCTTTTTGAGCTTTCATAAACTTATAGCTCTGGTGCATCCATTGCATGGCAATCCCTACTCACTCACATTGATATCTATTGATGGGCATCTCCATAGCCCATTGATACGCCTAGTTGATGTGAGACTATCTCCTTCTTTTTCGTCTTCTCCACAACCACCATCTATTCCACCTATAGTGCTATGTCCATGGCTCACGCTCATGTATTGCGTGAAAGTTGAAAAGGTTTGAGAACGTCAAAAGTATGAAACAAATGCTTGGCTTGTCATTGGGGTTGTGCATGATTTGAATATATTGTGTGATGAAGATGGAGCGTAGCCATATTATATGATTTTGCAGGGATAAGCTTTCTTTGGCCAATTTATTTGGAGAAGACATAATTATTTTGTTAGTATGCTTGAAGTGTTATTGTTTTTATGTCAATATTAAACTTTTGTTTTGAATCTTACGGATCTGAACATTCATGCCACAATAAAGAGAATTACATGGATAAATATGTTAGGTAGCATTCCACATAAAAAAAATCTGTTTTTATCATTTACATACTCGAGGATGAGCAGTAATTAAGCTTGGGGATGCTTGATACATCTCCAGGGTATCTATAAGTTTTTATTGTTCCATGCTATTATAGTATCTGTTTTGGATGTTTTATATGCATTAATATGCTATTTTATAAGATTTTTCGGACTAACCTATTAACCTAGAGCCCAGTGCAAGTTTCTATTTTTTCCTTGTTTTAGAGTTTCACAGAAAAGGAATACCAAATGGAGTCCAAATGGAATAAAACTTTCACTATGATTTTTCTTGGACCAGAAGACACCCAGGAGACTTGGAGTGCAAGTCAGAAGATCCACGAGGCGACCACAAGGGTGGAGGGCGCGCCCAGGGGTAGGGCATGCCCCCAACCTTGTGGACCCCTCGGTGGCCTCCTGACCTAGATCTTCCTCCTATATATACTCTTATACCCCAAAAACTTCCAGAGGAACCATGAAACCACTTTTCCACCGCCGCAACCATCTGTACCTGTGAGATCCCATCTAGGGACCTTTTCTGGCATCCTGCCGGAGGGGGATTTGATCATGGAGGGCTTCTACATCAACATCATTGCCTCTCCGATGAAGCGTGAGTAGTTTACCTCAGATCTATGGGTCCATAGCTAGTAGCTAGATGGCTTCTTCTCTCTCTTTGATTCTCAATACAAAGTTCTCTTCCATGTTCTTAGAGATCTATTCGATGTAATACTCTTTTGCGACGTGTTTGCCGAGATCTGATGAATTGTGGATTTATGATCAGCTTATCTATGAATATTATTTAAATCTCCTCTAAATTCTTTTATGCATGATTTGATATCTTTGCAAGTCTCCTCAAACTATCGATTTGGTTTGGCCAACTAGATTGGTTTTTCTTGCAATGGGAGAAGTGATTAGCTTTGGGTTCAATCTTGCGGTGCTCGATCCTAGTGACAGAAGGGGAACTGACACGTATTGTATTGTTGCCATCGAGGACAAAAAGATGGGGTTTTCATCATATTGTTTGACTTAATTCCTCTACATCATGTCATCTTGCTTAAGGCGTTACTCCGTTCTTTATGAACTTAATACTCTAGATGCATGCTAGATAGCGGTCGATGTGTGGAGTAATAGTAGTGGATGCAGAATCATTTCGGTCTACTTGATACAGACATGATGCCTATATTCATGATCATTGGCTTAGATATCGTCATAACTTTGGGCTTTTCTATCAATTGCTCGGCAATAATTTGTTCACCCGCCGTAGTATTTTCTATCTTGAGAGAAGCCTCTAGTGAAACCTATGGCCCCCGGGTCTATTTTCCATCATATAAGTTTCCGATCTACAATTCTAGTTTCCTATTTACTTTGTTTTACAATCTTTTACTTTCCGTTCCATAAACCAAAAACATTACTTTACCGTTTACCCATCTCTATTAGATCTCACGTTGCAAATAACCGTGAAGGGATTGACAACCCCATTATCATGTTGGGTGCAAGGTTGGTGTTTGTTTGTGCAGGTATTCGATGGATTGCGCGTTGTCTCCTACTGGATTGATACCTTGTTTCTCAAAACTGAGGGAAATACTTACACTACTTTGCTGCATCACCCTTTCCTCTTCAAGGGAAAAACCAACGCAAGCTCAGGAGGTAGCACTACCTTGCATTCAGACCAGTCGCATCCAATCGACAAAGTCGAGGACGACACGACAGATCCACCACCTTCGAACCACCATCCTCGCTCTAGAGAATATGCCATGCCCTGGCCGCCAACGTTGCCGCGAGTAACGACAAAACGCTAGTGACACACCGAGAAACAAATCTTGTCGGGGGAATTACCTGCGGATTGGACCCGGAAGCCCAAGACACAACACGCCAAGACCAGAGGGCCTAGGACGGGGTTGCTGATACGTCTCCAACGTATCTATAATTTTTGATTGTTCCATGCTGTTTTATTATCAACCTTGGATGTTTTATAATCATTTTATATCATTTTTGGGTACTAACCTATTGACATAGTGCCAAGTGCCAGTTGCTGTTTCCATGTTTTTTACATCATAGAAAATCCTTATCAAACGGAGTCCAAATGCCACGAAACTTTACAGAGATTTTTTATGGACCGGAAGGAAGAAGTTGGGCCCTGGTAGCACCTGGGGGGAGTCCCGAGGAGGGGACAACCCACCAGATCTACCCCTCCTCGGGACTCCCCCCAGGTTCTACCAGGGCCCAACTTCTTCCTTCCGGTCCATAAAAAATCTCGATGAAATATTCATCCAGCCGCCGCAGAGTCCAGAACCACTAGATCCAATCTATACACCATCTCGGATGGGGTTCACCACCTCCATTGGTGCCTCTCTAATGATGCGTGAGTAGTTCCTTGTAGACCTTCGGGTTCGTAGTAGTAGCTAGATGGCTTTCTCTCTCTCTCTCGCTGAATTCTCAATACAATGGTCTCTTGGAGATCTATATGATGTAACTCTTTTTGCGGTGTGTTTCTTGGGATCTGATGAACTTTGAGTTTATGATCAATCATATCTTTTTATATCCATGAGAGTTATTTGAGTTTCTTTGATCTCTTATATGCATGATCTCTTATAGCCTCGTATTTCTTCTCCGATATTTGGGTTTTGTTTGGCCAACTTGATCTATTTATCTTGCAATGGGAAGAGGTGCCCGATAGTGGGTTCGATCTTACGGTGCTTGATCCCAGTGACATAAAGGGAACAGACACGTATGTATCGTTGCTACTAAGGATAAAAAGACGAGATCTATATCTACCGCCATAGATAAACAGATCTTGTCTACATCATGTCATCGTTCTTATTTCATTGCTTCGTTTTCCCATGGACTTAATACACTAGATGCATGTTGGATAGCGGTCGATGTGTGGAGTAATACTAGTAGGTGCAAGCAGGAGTCGGTCTACTAATCTTGGACGTGATGCATATGTAATGATCATTGCCTGGATATCGTCATAATTATTTGAGGTTATATCAATTGCCCAGCAGTAATTTGTTTACCCACCGTTTGTTATCTTTCTCGAGAGAAGCCACTAGTGAAACCTACGGCCCCCGGGTCTTCTTTCTCATATATTTGCTTGCGATCTACTTTTCCTTTGCTTTTATTTTCAGATCTATTAAATCAAAAATACAAAAATACCTTGCTGCACTTTTATTTATTTGCGATCTATTTATTTAATCTATTACATCTTTCTCCCATCCATGCATTGTTTCTGGCGCCGTTACCCGAAAGGGATTGACAACCCCTTTAACATGTCGGGTTGCGAGTGGTTGTTATTTGTGTGCAGGGGCTGTTTATGTTATGTTGCTTGGTTTTCCTACTGGTTTGATAACCTTGGTTTCATATCTGAGGGAAATACCTACCGCCGATGTGCTGCATCATCCCTCCCTCTTTGGGGAAATACCAACGTAGCTTCAAGCGATATCAAAAGGAATTTATGGCGCCGTTGTCGGGGAGGATCTTCAACATAACCAGGTTCCTAATCACAAATCTCATCTCCTCGCAATTTACATTATTTGCCATTTGCCTCTCGTTTTCCTCTCCCCCACTTCACAAAAATTTGCCGTTTTATTCGCCTCTCTTTTTCCGTTCGCCGTTTTCTTGCTGGATATGTTTTTGTGTGCTTTCCTTTTTTCCGTTATTGATAGTTCTTCCTCTACTACTTTCACTCCCGAGGACGAGGTCCTCAACTTTAAACAAAGGGGAGGAGAAAATTTAAAAGATGCTTGGTATATAATTTGCAATGCTCATAATAGATCTATCCGTAAGCAATCTACCGTTGTGCTCTTACGTTGTTTTTATATTGGCATCACCACTTGGTATAGATTCGTCCATGATATGATTACCAGTGGAAATTTCTTAATGAGTCCTCCTTTTGATGCTCTTAATGCTATGGTAAATTTAGTGGGCTCACCACCTCTTATGGTTAATGAAACAATTTTGACTCTTGAGCATGTTATGAAAAGAGTAGATGCTGTCGAAAAGAAAATGCTCACCGAAGATCATATGGAAATTATACATAAAAAGATGCATAGTTTTGCTACTAATCTTGGGTCAAAAGAGGGCGATATTTTTAAGTTGTTAAAAGAGAGGGGTACCTTGATCCATGAAAGAATAGAAGAAAGTCCATCTCGGATCGATAAATTGGAAGAAATCTTTAGTAATCTAAGCACGACTTTTACTACCACTAAAATTATTGAGGAAATTCCTATAAAGATTAGGAGATCTAAGAACAAAGGTACAACTTCTAGTGATAGCAATAAAGGAGATCTTAAGATGATTAGTATCCACCCTGATTTTGTTGAAGTGATAAGCAAGAAAGAAATCTCTGAATTTATTCCTAGGAGTGTTGTTATTGAAAATCTTTATGCTAAATCTTTGAGGTATTCTAAGTGTTTGATTGAAGAAATGGACGAAGATGACAAAACTTAGATCCTTGCTTTATGCCTAGCTAAGGGCGTAAAACTATAGCGCTTGTTGGGAGGCAACCCAATGAATAAAATTTAATTTTGCCTTTTGCTTTCTGTTCTTGTGTGTTTACACAATTATGCTACTGTTATGATTGTGTTTTTTATGTTTTAATTTGGGTTTGTGCCAAGTAGAACAGGTAGGATCTTTTTGGGTGATAGTTGTTTGATTTTGCTGAAAAAGACATAAACTTTGCGCTCACGAAATTAATTCTCATTTTTTATCAGAAAGAACTTTTGCCCTGATTCTTTTTGCAGAAGATTAATATACAAATTTCTCTGGTCTTCTTATTTTTTCAGAAATTTTGGAGTTCCATAAGTTTTCCTTTAAGTCAGATTGCTACAGACTGTTCTGTTTTCAAAGATTATGTTTTCTTTGTGTTGTGTGCTTAATTTGATGGCTCTATGGTTTTATTTGATAAGTTTTTGCCATAGAAAAGTTGGAATACAGTAGATATAATACAAAAACAAAATATGAATTGGTTTGACACAACACTTTTAATAGTGCTTTCCTTTCTTTCACTAACGGATCTCACAGAGATTTTGTTGAGTTTTGTGTGTTTGAAGTTTTCAAGTTTTGGGTTATCTTACGATGGATGAAAGAAGGATAGAAGAGCCTAAGCCTGGGGATGCCCTGGCATCCCAAGCTATTATCCAAGAATGAGAAACCAACTAAGCTTGGGGATGCCCCCGAGTGGCATCTCCTCTTTCTTCTAATGACCATCGGTATTTTACTCGAGACTATATTTTTATTCGTCACATGATATGTGTTTTGCTTGGAGCATCTTGTATGATATGAGTCTTTGCTTGTTTTATTTTGTGTTTTAAGTCATCAATCCTTGCTGGACACACTATTTGGGAGAGCCAAAATTATGTCATGACTTGTTAGAATTGCTCTCTATGCTTCACTTAAATTTTTTTGAGCAATGGACTTGCTCTAGTGCTTCACTTATATCTTTTTGAGCACGGTGTGCTTAGTATTTTTGAAGAAATGCTCTCTTGCTTCACTTAGATTTATTTGAGAGTTACTAAAATTTGAAGAAATTCTCTCTTGCTTCACTTAAATTATTTTCAGAGAAAGAAAATTTGTTATGCTCATGATCTTCACTTATATTTGTATGAACTTATGAAAAGCAACACATGAAAATTAGTCCCAAAGTGATAGATGTCCAGGAAAGATAAAAAATAACAAATGTCATGAAGATCATTGCAAAAAATAATCTTGATTCTTATTAATAGTTTTGAGATATGATGATGTGATATGTGAGTTACGTTGGTGAGTAATTGTGCTCTAGTAAGAATATTGGTGTTAAGGTTTGTGATTCTCTATGCATGCACGAAAGTCAATAATCATGCAATGAAAATTATATCCTACTTGTGGTGCATTATTCGGTGTTAATTATGCTTAATGCTTGCTTATGAGATTATTTCGTTTCTTGGTTGGTCGCTTCCCAATCTTTTGCTAGCCTTCATTTTGCACTAAGTATGACCTCTACTTGTGCATCCAAAATCCTCGAAACCATTTTTGCCACATGAGTCCACTATACAGGTATATGCGGTATTCTTTTGCTGTTCTAAGCAAATTTACATGTGCCATCTCTAATTTTCAAAATAAACTTATCTTTTGTGTGTTTGTTTCGCTCGCGGAACGGTAACGGGTGGCTAATATTTTCCATGCTAGATGTGTTATTCTCAAGATGAGTGTTTATTCACTTTTCATTGCACGAGAGTAAGGAAAAGGTATTAGGGATGCCTCGTCCCGAAGTGCAAAAAATTTGAATTTACTTTATGTCGTCAAATAATAAATTCCTTGGAAAGTGTTTGTCACGCCCAAGATGCGACCCTATCCTAAAGGAACTCGAAGGTCCCACCAAGGATAGAAGCGCATCTTGAAGACGCTTTTGCAAGGTGGATATCATTACATCAATATTACATAATAGTGGAGATACATCCAAGACATACAATGCCACATGAATACAACAATACATCATATACAAGATCAACATCCGACTACGGATGAAACATAAACAGGAACTCAAACGACATCCACCCTGCTAGCCCAGGCTGCCGACCCGGAACCTAACCCAAGATCGACGAAGAAGAAGAAGAACTCCAACACAAGTAAACATCGCTCTCGCGTCATGATCATCATATAACCTGTACCTGCAACTGTTGCTGTAGTAATTTGTGAGCCACGACGACTCAGCAATCCCATTACGATGGGTATCAAGACTAGCAAAGCTTAATGGGTAAGGAAGGGGTAAAGTGGTGAGGTTGCAGCAGCGACTAAGCATGTATGCTGGCTAACTTACGCAAATAAGAGCGGGAAGAGAAGCAAAACAAACGATCGTCAACTAGTAATGATCAAGAAGTGATCCTGAACTCCTACTTACGTCAAACATAACCCAAAAACCGTGTTCTCCTCTCGAACAACCCCGAAAAGAGACAATCACAGTTACGCACATGATTGGTGTATTTTAGAAGAGTTTACTTCTTCAAGTTTACTACAACCGGATATCAACAAATTCCCATCTGCCACATAACCGTGGGCATGGCTTTCGAAAGTTCAAACCCTGCAGGGGTGTCCCAACTTAGCCCATGATAAGCTCTCACGATCAACGAAGGATATTCCTTCTCCCGGGAAGACCCGATCAGTCTTGGAATCCCGTTTACAAGACATTTCGACAATGATAAAACAAGACCAGCAAGACCGCCCGATGCGCCGACAATCCCGATAGGAGTTGCACATATCTCGTTCTCAGGGCCACACCGGATGAGCACACCGTACAACTAAAACCAGCCCTCAAGTTTCCCCGAGGTGGCGCTGCAAAGGACTCTAGTTCGGACCAACACTTAGAGAAGCATTGGCCCGGGGGGGCTAAATAAAGATGACCCTCGAGAGAGCGACTCCCAAGGGAAAAGTAGGTGGTGGTGAGGCAAATGGTAAAACCAAGGTTGGGCCTTGCTGGAGGAGTTTTATTCAAGGTGAACTGTCAAGGGGGTCCCATAAATCACCCAACCGCGTTAGGGACGCAAAATCCGGGAACATAATACCGATATGACGGAAACTAGAGCGGCAAGAGTGGAACAAAACACCAGGCATAAGGCCGAGCCTTCCACCCTTTACCAAGTATATAGATGCATTAATAATATAAGAGATATTGTGATATCCCAACATAAACATAATCCAACATGGAGCAATCTTTATCTTCACCTGCAACTAGCAACGCTATAAGAGGGGCTGAGCAAAAGCGGTAACATAGCCAAACAACGGTTTGCTAGGAAGGGTGACAAAGGTTAGAGGTTCATGGCAATTTGGGAGGCTTGATAAGCAAGTGGTAGGTAATGCGGCAAAGCGATAGAACGAAGCAACTAGCATGGCAATGATAGTGATGAGATCCAAGGTGACTGTCATCTTGCCTGAAATCCCGCTAGGAAGAAGAACGAGTCCATGAAGAAGATGAAGCTATGAAGATGAACCAAGCGTAGACGAATGAATCCTCACGACCGCAACGAAACGGGAACTATCTAGAAGAAGCACAACCGGAAATAAGCAAACAACATAGTAAACAAACAAACATGAACAAGGCAAGATGCACAACCAAGTATGATGCATGACAAGATTAAATGTTGTTAACATGGCAAGAGGTGAAGCATAAGTAAACTAACTATTTAGGCAAGTTTAAATGAGACCGGAACCACAAACAACAATTCCGGAAAATCCTCATATGCAATTGATGAATTTGGTACTGTTCTGCCCCATACACAATTTTAATGGTGTTAAACAAAAAAATAAAGTGCAGCAAGTTAATCTATGCATTCTTCTACCCCATTTACATATAAAGAACATTTAATTCCGAGCTATGGTTATTTAGTTATGAAATAAACCATTTTAATATGTCATCTATGCAAATTAATGCGAACAGCAATTTTAAATATTTTTAATAGGGATGAAAGTTGCATATTGTGAAACTAGATAAAATTCTAAGCAATTTACATATATAGTTTGTTTAATTTGTATGCATGCATGATTAGTTATTAGCAATACAAAACAGGGGCATTTTCTGTAAATAAGAATGCATTGGATAATGGTAAAATGCACAGACTGAAAAAATATGCATGGGCCGGATTGAACACACTATGCAAGCCCAGTAGCAGATCGGACCCATTGCGTGTGAGAGAGAATAAGCAGGGCAATAAAAAGAAATAGGGGGCGCCTGAGATTCGAACTTGGATAGTGGCTGCGCTAGCCACTGGGTTAGGTATGAGTTCGTGGTAGAAATAGCTCCCAGGCTCTTTTGAGCTTTTCGGGAACAGGTCGAGCTTGGCCATGGCTGCACGGTGACAGCCGATGGCGACGGCAAGAAAAAGCCACGGCCGTTGGGGTTAAGAACCTGCGGCGGGCGTGCGGAAATTGAAGACAGTGCACGCGTGCTTGCGGAGAGCTGCAAGAGGGGCCGAGAAACGGCATGAGCAAGGGCTCGAGAACAAGCTCAGGCAAGAGCTCGTCTCGGCCATGGCAGCGAGGCACGGCGAGGCAGTGGCAGTGCATGAACGCGGGCAGAAACCTGCTGCCATGCGGCGAAGCACAGCGAGGGAAGGCGACGGGCGAGCTGCCACACGAGCGCGGGTTGCGGGCGAAGCAGAGCAAGACAGGGGAGGCGGCGGCGCTGTGCACAGGGAGCGGCGGAGGAGGTTGGACCCGACGAACCAGGGATCAAAACGGCAAGCTGAAAGAGGGAACGGTTCTACAGAACGATTCGTCCCTATTGGATGCACACCGGCAACGAGGAGAGATCGGAACACTCGCCAGAGACGAGGGCCGACGTGGGAGCACTCGGGCTCGACAGAGATGGACGAAATAGGGCACAATTAGACGAGAAGATCTGGTGGGGAGGTGCGTCTGCTCACATTGATGGGCTTGACGGAGTCGTTCTAGCTCGGGGACGCAAGGGCCGACGAAAACGGCCGGCGTCAAGTTCACCCAAGGAAGAAGACGAGACGATGGTGAGCAGAGAACGGCCTCCGGCTTGGTGTCCATGTTGCAGGGGAAGCAGAGGACACCGGCGCGCCGTCTTGACGTCCCACGGTGCCATAGTTTTCGGAGTCGACGAAGGCGACGTCGGGGAAGAAGATGGACATGACAGAACAGACCATGGTAGCCTCCAATCACGCAAACAACGACGAAGCTCTCGGTTGTTCTCTGTTCTTGAAGAAGAAGGGAAAACAGAGGGGAGGAAGAGAGATGGCGGCGCGAGGAGGGAAGGAGGAAGGAGGAGGAAACCCTAGGGGGCGCACTGGTAATATAGGGGCGCAGGGACGGCTGCCCTCGATGTCTGTGAGCTCAGGCTCACGGCGCCGGGCGCTCCTGTAGGCAGAGAGGGGAGACGACGAGCAACGAAGCAGGTAGGCGTGAGGGAGAGGGGCTGGGCCGGCTGGGGAGAGAAGTAGATGGGCTGCTGGGCTGCTCTTCCTTTCTCAACTCATTTCTTTTCTTTAATTTTTTAGACAGAATAACAAGAGCAGAAATGCACAGGGAGATCAAGAAGGAAGTAGGCTGAGACAGAAATAGATCCAAGATCCTGGATCTACGCACAATTCAAATAAAATGGTTTGGGCATTTTCTGGGATAGAAAAATAATTCAAGTTTGAAGCCATTTTGAACCCAACCAAAACAACTCCAAATGGGATGAAACTTAGCAGAGAGTTGTAAGGCAGTGAGCAGGATTTATAGGAAAAGAATGAACATTTATGGAGGACAGAAAATGGCACTAGCAAAAATGAAAGGAATAAGAAGGAAGAAGGAGGTGTTGATGCATGGGTAGATTTGAGAGACATAGCAAGGGCTTGGGTCACATGCAACATGCATAGAGCAAGACAACAACATGAAAAATGCAACACACATGATGATCATGATGCAATGCAACAAAATGACAAGAGACACATCACAACCATGAAGCATATAACGAAGCAAGATGATCATGGCAAATAAACAAGAATGGCACAATGCAATATAATAAAAGATGAACATGATGCAAGAAGCAAAAATGACAAGGCACTCAACATGGTCATGGCATAAACATATAGGAATGAAATATGCAAAACAACTATGATAATGCAACAAACAATAAACACACGGCAACAACTAAAATAAATGGAAGGCAACTTGAGCATCGGACTTGGGGCGTTACAACACTCCACCACTACAAGAGGATCTCGTCCCGAGATCTACGGATGGCGCCGGAGAGAAACGGAAGAGGAAGAGGTAAAACAAAGTTGCTTCTTTGACAAACGAGTGAAACCACGAGCCTTGAGAGGTTGGTCAAATTGAAATAAAGAATACAATGGAGATGAACGAGATTGCAAACACTCCGTTAGCAAAGAGGAACAAGGAACATTCGAGAACCTTGTTGGTTGAAAGACAAGAGACAAGGGCTTAACGAACCAAAGAATATGAAACCACACCGGTTGGAACGAGATATACAAGGAACGCGAAGGAGCATTTCGGCAGCACTCCGGTTGACAAGAGGAACAAACTTGATAAGATAACTTGAAGAGATGACACAACACTACGGGTAAATGGATAATCGAAGAAAAGAACATGATCTTGGCAAAAACGAGTTGATGGGTGACGAGAGCAACATCACAATGCCTCCGGAAGAAATAATAGAAGATAGATCATTGGAATAAAGGAATGGAGAAGAAAATGCCAATTTCTGCCACAAATGAGCTTGGAGAGCACCCTTCCAAGAAGGTTATACCGGAGTTGTTGGAAAAACCAACAACGAAACGAATAAACTTGTAGTGGGCTCAAGGAAAACTTCTCACAATTGAGGCGAAATTCTACCACTATGGAAAACAATAGATTGGATTGGGAGCTAGAAAAGATAGAATGCTTCTTCCACCGAGGTGATAAGAAAACTTGGATCATAAGTAATCATCACAAGGAGCAACATTCCCAATGGAAGGCTTTAGGTGAAAAGTATACCAAGATAACTCCAAGGAAGAAAGTGATGGGTTTAAATATCTCATTTCTAAACTTGTGAAACATGAAACACAAAGAAATTGTCAAAAATGACATAACACCACCTCAAAAGATAAGGCGGGAAGAATTGCACTTCGGAATGCAAGAAGGAAGAATACTAGAACTCCTTGAACAAGAATCTTGATGAACACTTGAAGAATGAATTAAATACTGACGGACCACCGTGAAATACTCCGGTAACAAAGGATTATGAGATTGATTTGAGGGATGGAAAGAATAAGATAAAAGTCTTGCGATGATTAAGGTGGAACTTCGCGACGAGACAAGCGAGAAACTTGGCACTACGGAAAAGAAAAGAATGACTCGGGACCGAGAGACATCATGAAAAATCTCCGAAGGAAGGAATTGATCACTTGATGAAAGAAGAACAAGAATTATGTTATGCTTATCCTCCACCAATTAAATTGATGAGAAACAATGGATTTGCATACTACTTATCCGCTTTGGAAAAGATTAAAGGGGGATATAGGACGAAGTTTGGGAAGGTCTTCATGAACCACCGGTAGGATTGGAAAGAAATGAATGAATTGATACGATAACAACAGAAAATAAATCTTGAACGAACCACCGTAAGAATTCAAAATTGAATGCCGAAGGAGGATGAATCACCAGAAAGAATTAGAAAAACTTGAAGACACTTGAGGGAATTTAGAGACAAGAGAACGAAGAGATCGCGAACTGATTGAAAAATACTTGAACGAAGCACCGGAAGAATATTGTGACGAACGAAGGGGTACGGATATAGAATAATTGAAGAACGAATCTGAAACTTAGAATGAAGAAATATTCTGAAAAGATGGCCTCCGGATGATCGAGAGAGACAGCAACTCCTGAAATGCTCCGGATGGATGAAAATAATTTGCATGCATGGAAACAATTTGATAGGATAACATTGAGCTGCGCCACGAATCTTCGGGAGAACGGGCGAGATTTTAGAAGAAACTCTTCTTCGGTCTTCAAATGTTGAGAATGACGATGAGAAACACCTTGAAGAATTTGTTGAAACACTCTGAAAGAATAAAAAGACGAAAGATTGAACCGAACATAAAAGAATTTGGAAACTATTTTGGAAAGGCATCTGACTGATGAAATTCATACTTACGTCAAACTTCAAAAGGAATTTGAGAATAGCTCCGGGAAGTTAGAATAGTCAGGTAAGATCCTGGGAAAAGACCTGTGGGTTAGGGCCCACTGAAAAAACGGCACCGGAACGATTGAAAATTTGAATGAAGGTGTCAACTTCAAAGCAGAGCAGAAGGGAGGCTTGGTGCTGTGCCGAGCGGCAGAGGAGGTCGGACCCGACGAACAGATAAAAACCGCAAGTGAAGGGACGGTTCTATAGAACATTCTCCCTATTGGTGCACACGGCAACGGGAAGATCGACACTTCGCGAGAGACGGACGTCCGACGGAGCGCTCGGCTCGACAAGATGGACGAACATGGACATCAGATTAGAATCTGGTGGGGAGGGCGTCCGCTCACATTGAGGGGCTTTGAAGAGCTTCAGCTCGGGCGCAGGGGCGACAACGGCCGCGACAAGTTCACCGAGGAGAATACAGACGCGGCGAGCAGAGACGGCCTCCGTGGTTGTCCATGTCGCAGGGACGCAGAGACACCGCGCGACCGTTCTTACTCCCACGGCGTAGTGGGAGCGACGAACGACGCGGGAAAATGGACAGACAACCGTGTGCTCCAACCACGCACCAATACGAAGCTCTTCGGGCTGGCCTCTTGAATGTATAGCAAGGCGCGTCAAGAGTGATGATGATGGGATGCGAAGAGAATGACCGGTCGCGTGCCGCGGAGGATAAACGGAGGAACGGAACTGGAAGAGGATTTATAACCCGGTAAGGGGCTCGACTGATCTAGGGTGATTATGAGGCCTATCTGGAAGGTCACAGAGCGCCTGCCGATATTGCTTCTCGAGCCTGTGTCGCACGCTGAGAATGTCGAAAGAGAGAACGGCGACTTTCGGTACTACCAGATTACTATAAGCCTAGGACGCGAGCAACGGCGACCTGATGCTGTGTAACCACTAGGTCGCAGAGAGACAAGGCGGAGGTACGCGTTTAAGCACGGTGGACACAGGACTATGTGTCTTCATGAACTGAGCCCGCGACAGATCACTGCCATGTTTCGTGTGAGTGAGACCGGCTAAATACGGATTACCATCTTCTGTAATGGACGGCAAGGTCGGTCCTCTAACAAAGCGAATGGACTGCGATACCGAATAAGCAGTAACAACCCGACAACTAGAGGGGAAGAATTGAGGGCGAATGATGGACAGGAAGCTATACGGATCAACGCAGAAAGATCTATAAGTAACTACCCTCACCTAAGGAAATATCTCTGTACCATAGCAGAAAACGCGAATCATCACGATAGAGGGGTCATATAACTACAGTGGAATCATGAAGCGGAATTAAAGTCGGAAGACTAAAAACAATTACGTCTCTTGAACGCTGAAGGACCGTTGATTTATTTTTGAAAACTATATACTGTCAAGCCATCAAACCGCCATCCCAGATGCTTCATCTTTTGCCCTAGGAACATTGGAGAGTGTTTACACTATTTAGCGAAAGCGACATAGAACAAAGAAGAGCAGGGGCAGTTATCTACAATGCAACGAAGGAGAGGTGAGGGCTATCCAGAGAGGACAGCTATCTACATTATATTTACATATGTTCTATGAGCGTACGAAAAGAGTGGGCAACTTAGCTCTAGATATGAATAAGAATATTCTTCCTCAAAGAAATAAGAAGGAAGGGTCTGCTAGAATTTCGTGAGAGGATGAGGTTGACTTTCCAATGGTTCCTATATTGTTTGATTCCAGATTAGACTAAGGTTGGGCACATGGAACTCGTAAGCTTAGTACATATAACAACTCTGTGAGAAGCGAAGCTAACCATAGTACCCTACCTAAGAAGATAGCAGAAGCCCATTAACTCCATATGTGTTCATTGGAGTTATGCATGTTGGAGTACGCAATCCAAAACAATTTTCGATCACGAAAATCGTCAAAATATTCAAAGATCTACTCGATATGGCTGCGAAAAGTGTGCATGCAGTGCAAAAGGAGAATGATAGCACCACGAGAGATACTGTCATAAAAGATGCAAGCACAGAAGATGCATAAAAAAAAAACATGATGTTCAATATCTGTGGTATATCAATGACATGCTGCGAATATATGCGATACAAAGGCTATCTCCATCAGTTGTCAGGTATTGTCCATCATAAAGAAGCATTCCATACACTTTTAATGAATATGCAAAACTTAAGCTCGATACAAAGTACTACATGATCTCAAATATCCATCTAGAAACAAATTAGGAATCAACACACCGCGAAACAATTAAAATAATGGAAGGACTAGGAGCATCTAACTTGGGCGTTACAGTGAGGTTGGGGCACCGTTGATACGGTAGCCAGAAAGGGATTTATTGGTGGACACGAATAACTTTTAAGTTGATAGAAGTCAAGTGTTTTCATAGAACATATCCTTCTTGTATGTTGAACTCCCTCAGTACTTGAGCTAGACTGCCGGAATAGTCCTATAGCTCTTCCAAACACTTCCGTATAATGTACCAATATTATCGGCATCAGTTTGGACTAGATGTTAGGACTCAACTCCCCCTCCTCTCTTCCCCCCGCTCTCCTCGCCCCTGCCCCTGCTCTATAGCCATCTTTGGCACTATAGGCTAGTCTGCTTCGTGTTCTCCGGAGGTCTCGCCTGCTTCTTATACCTTCTTGACTTGTATTCATTCACGTGTCATGATTGATTTAAATGTATAGAGTTGAGCCTAAGGTATTATTGGCTGCCAACAGGACCACTATTCTCTCACCTCAGACTGCTCTAGACAAATACAAGACAGAACCAGAAACTCAACCGGAATGGTGCCAGAATGCAACTGTGATGCGGTGACGTAACTAACTAGTGTGAAATTTGTTGGTACAGATCGATGATTAGTCTCGCTAACCTAAAATTGATCACAAGCTCTGGTGGTTTTACTCTATATAGGCTGACGAATGCAGTGTGCGATATATAGATGCTATGTGCCAAACATTTAATTGTGACCAAGTGCTATCGCTCAACCTGTTAATAGAAAAAACTGTGAAAAGAATTATGCTTTGGAGTCAACATTAAGTACTTTAATTATAGAGTCACTCAATCTAATTAGCATCCTCCCAAAACCTACACGCACCTTTTGTGCTTTCGGCAGACCTCATGATCGCATGTCAGACCGAGAGATTCGAACAGTAGGATCTCCTACTTGAGGCTCCTCGACCAAGGCAAATAATGCGCATGATTTTCTCAATATCTAGCATGCGACATGCCCTGGGAAGAGAATAGATACAGGCTACATCAAAGCACGAAAAAATGACCATAGAGTCATCAGCTACTTCGACATCACATACGCCTGCTTTGCAGCGACTGTCACTTATTGAACACGAGACGGTAACAGGCGGTCATTCGAATCAACGAGATTTGGGCAGGGTAGATCATATTTTGTGGGCCTCATAGACATTTACCCCATGGGTAATCCTTAGTATGTAATATAGGCAAGATCCAATCGTCTGACATACCCATCAGATTTGGCATACCCGAGAGTTCTGCTCATCACTCGATTATTGAATTAGTGGAATCTAGAGATGATTATCTAAATTGACCACGTAATGTAGAAGCTTACAAACTGGTGTGTACGTCTGCATCTGAAAAGCGATCGAGTTATCTCATGAGGAATACAATGAGGGTGTCAATATGTGCCACTAAGTTGAAATGATCCGGTGTCATCGGGACTTGGTGTAGGTTGGAGAGACAGAATGTTTATCGCGACAACTCATTCAACTGACCCCTAACTTCAAGCAGATTCCCAGCCAATCAAGAGTAAGTCCCTCAACGTAGAGTGGGTCTCTTGGCGAACTTCCACGATGCAGGAACATACACGGGATGATTACCATCGCCAACCTCCGACCGTTAACTCAGGCACCCGAGAAGAAGAAACCGTCGGACCGCATCGCTATCATCCATACCAATCTCCCACCGCTCTCCTTCACACCTTCGCTCTCTCTCCCCGGACTGCCTCCCATTGCTCAATTGTATTCGAACGCCTGTGAAATCGAAGCTCTCACGGAAGGTGAAGCGAGGCGTATATCACGTGAGGCTTTAACTATTGAGCTGAATGTATTCAAAAGCAACCAAGGCCACAACCATCTGCAACGATGCGACTACGAAAGAGAACCACCCCGTGAGTTCAATGATGAGATCGTGTATACATATCCACGCGCAATCACTTCTGAATAGCCGATTGCGCACGCAGACTTCTAGTCTCAAACTTCATGAATCGTGTTCGCTCGTCAGAGAGTATTCGGGGAGCGGAAAGTCCTCCAATCAACCCTTGCTGCGCGATATTAGCTTCTTGGGAGACAATAACTTGTCGGTAAGAAGCTCTCCCAACCTCGCATTTACTCTCCCTCATAAAACTCATTGACACAAGATTTGCATTCCGATGAAATTCCATCTTGGTTATATACCATTGCTTAAATTTATCTTTAATTTACTATATGACGCTGGTAAATGCTTTCGGGTGGTGGGGGAGCTTCGAATTGGCGAACGTCATGATTGATCCTTATTATTACAGCTTCAACTCCTCACAATTTTCCCAGTAGTACTACTCAGGCTCAAGTCATAATATCGTCAAGGACTCATCATACTTCTTACTCAATAGTGGCGATTCTAAACTTTGGACTCTTCCCTTTGACTTTCGGTGTCTTTACCTCAATGCGCTGGTTATTGAAGTCATGTGACCATAATCGGATGCTCTGCCGGGATATGTGTGATCAGAAACCACCTCACCTGCCGAATTCTTGATTGAAGAAATTGTATTCCTTCGGTACCTTTCTGTGGCCATGGTGTGAAAAAATTTATAATTTTCCTCGCCCACCTTAATGCTTCGGATTGTACAGCGTTGCTTCCAATAAACATACTGCCAGTGTAGAATATCCTCGAGATGCAACTTTACTATTTGCCTAAAATTGAATTCAGGCCAACTTAACGGTCGGCTCTCCTCCATATCATCAAAGAAGAGAATGACTTTGTTGCAATCAGAAATGAGCACCTTAACTGTGGACAGCTTTAAATGCCATTTCTTTAGGGCATACCTGAGCGCTTTGAACTTGGAAGAAATAGTTAAAGCAGCCTTGGGTTTACCGTATGTTATCGGTCAAATGATGTAATATATATGTTCTTATTTTGTATACACAATTAGCCATTATTATGCATGGGTCGAATGATGTAATATATATGTTCCTATTTTGTATACATATTTAACCGTCAAATGATGCAATATATATCGCCTTCCCTTCGTTCATTCTCTCGTGTATGCCAAAGACTATAAAATAATATCATGTGACGCAAGATAAGAGAATAGGCACTTATATGAGGATATCACAAACTGGTGTAACGGATGCTTTACTGTTTACCTCATAAGTGCAGAAGATGACATCGTATAATCGGCTGTATCAGTTGCTAGGCATATTTGTTGAGAAAAGAGTAAGCTAGCATCAAAGGCGATCAGCTAAGTTACGTGTTCCGTCCATTAGCGTACACTTTAATCTAGCTGCCACATCTTAATCTAACCTGCATAGTGGAGCTTATCTCCATTTTCTCAATCGACGGCGTTATATGCACACTAGTATGACAACGCTAGCATAGACTCGGTGCATGTCATCGTTTAACCCCAATATCGCTCAGATACTTGCTCATTCCGATATGTGTCCCCAAAATCGCTCCTCATCTCAATCTTAATCCGTCTCGCCGTCAGCTGCTGGCAGCACTTGACCAGCTGACTCTCTCGATCGCCCCGAGTGCCAGACCTGTCACTCAGGATCGAGTATTCCGTGCGTGCTCGTCTACCTGGCCTTCGTGCCCACCCTACCACCGTTAGACCTCGTTCCTCTTTTAATCCCCCACCGTCCTTGTGCTCCATCGCTTTCCTCCGAGCAGCAGCCAGACCGAGCACCTGAGCTCGAGCCCGAACACCCCTGGCCCCCGGCGCCCCTGTCGGACTTCGCCTAGTCGCCTCCCTCATGTAAGACCCCTCCGCATTATCTTCGTGTGCTCTGCGTGTCTCTGTTTCTCTTTTTGTTTAATTATTTCAGATCTATTTAAATATTCAAGGATTATTACTTACGAAACGAATACCGGTTATTGAGCGTTGCTACAATCTATTTCAGGTATGAATTTATGCCTTAAGGTTTTTTTCTGTTCTCTCTCTCCTTTATTTTTATACTTCCTTTTATTACGCATATTTTCGAATAAGTTGGTACAATACTGATTTACTTCCGTCGCATGCTGCATACGCTTACCTTTGGTGTCTATGGTGCACTCATCCTTGGAATTTTGACATGTCAATTGTGGACATCCGAAGAATGGATATTTGTGATGCCAGGTAACCACCTTTATTAACTAGATCTGGCCTATTTGTTACGGGAAATGTGATGTGCAGTTTTCCTATTTCTGTGTGAATTTCTCAGGGTCGCTGTTATTGTCCCTCCATTTTTATCAAGAAAGGGTGAACCTAGCCATTGCACTAGAAACAGACTTATTCGTGTCATGTATCGCCTTGTGATTGTGCTGTCATGTCGTAAGTGTTCGGACGATTATCCAGGCTTCGACTGGGAGTATATGGCTGGTGATGGAGGATGACATTCCCGGCTCCCACCTTAGACTCTCGAGAATTTTTCTTTCATGTATTGATCTTCCTTTTCTCTTTTCATTGCCCACTTTATGTTTGGATTATAAAGCGAGGAGAACTATAAGAATCATAAGATGCTACACTCGTTCGAAAGACAACGTTAAATAATCACGCTTCTGCGGCCTATTGAGACTTTTCTACCACACGATGCAGACAGCGAGTTGATTAGGATTTATGAGGATGCTAATTTATTCGACTGAGTACTCGCCTCGACTAAGTTTGTTATTCTGAGCAATTGTGCATTCAGCTTCGATGGTTATGGTAATGGCGCTGGCCATTCCTCTCGGATGGATGAGTGTAGATTGAGACTGTGACATACGAGCATCGAACTGCCAGGCCTCTCGCTTGCTATAAGCGTGTTCTTGGAGGACTGGGACATGGGCAAGTAACTGGTCTTTAGTGGATAAATCGACCGGAGGCGACCACTGGTCTCTGGCTGCGTCGTATTGTCGCTATTCGAACTACATGGACATCAGCACAGCGTAACCTAGATGAGGATTAGCAAAAACCGTCACAATTTTAGGGAGTAGGACGGAACTCGGTGTCATCTACAAAGTATGAGGAAACCTTGGCAAAGTTTGTAGCCATATAGAGTCCGCGTAGGGACCTGCATGTGACCTGAATGTCCGTGAACTCCTATTTCGATTGACTTCCATCTGGAGAAGGATGCTTGTCGGACAAATACATCGAAACGATGGGAGACTCCTGGGGAATGAGAGACGATATAAAGAGGAACAGTTCGCCGCTTCCTCGTCTTGGCTCCGGAAGTGTACACAGAAGTACAATTCTCAAAGATTATCCTCTCCCTGTATGAGCCAAGGAATGAGATAATTATAGATATACAACTGGCAGAAGGTGTATCATGCGAAGATGAAAAGATTACCCCTGAATTTCCGCCAGTGAATGATTCCTCAGCAATGATAGTTGTGCTGTCGCATAGTAGAGGCGGGGGGAGGTGTTCGAAACTGATTCCTCATTAAGGTCTCGATGGAATCCACTTCAACAAGTTGGAGGAAAATCTTGATAACCTACGGTTAGGGAGATGTTCTCGTGATGATCAAGGATAGCCTACCCTTTCAGCGTACTGAGCAGTCAAGTGCTTCACGCCTGTCAATTAATCGAGCCTATCACTGCAAGGACCTCGGAGAGGAGAAAGCATACTGGCTGCTCGTGAGAAGCCTGTAGCGACTCCGTCACCTCAGCATAAGTTTATTATGCGATGACTTACTGTCCGTGCTCGTTGTACATGCGAGCTCATATAGTCAGGCGCGCAAAAGAGTCCCGGACCCCTTCGCGAAGTACAACCCCTTGGAGGTGACTTACTGCAGTTCCTAGCATAAAATCGGGAGACAAGTAACAGAACGGTTTTTTGAGCTCGAGACACAGATCACCGATGCGAAATCATTAAGATAACTGGAAAATTAATACTTGGTTTTACACCTTACATTTAGCTCCAGATCTAGTCGACTACCACATTAGCCTAACGTTACACAGCGCTCCATTCATCAGCCTCACGGCGCGGAGAGCGACACACACGATTGCTGCGAAAGCCCTCGTCTCCGATGTGACGGACCCTTTCACGTCTGACAAGCCGCCTTCACAACCGGCCATTGAGCAACTACGCGGTAACTCCTTTTCTGGGGTCCAAGCTCCCTAGGATCGGCCTGCTATCATAATGGCTCGATGTGTGACACGGCGCCTGTTAGATTATTCCATGTGGACAGGTAGTTGGTACTCACGAAGCCCGGAAGCCATAGAGTACGTGAAGAAATAGACTACCTTTTGTGAAGATCATCCGCGACCTCATACGATCGCTTGAAGCGTGATAGCTCTGCCAGTCCGTGATCGAAAAAAGGAGGCTGAAGACAGCAAACAATAAACAACCAAGCGATGAAAATGCAGTCTCCATGACAGCAGGGCAGTCAATGCAGGTGATAAACTGCTCTTCAGGCAAATGATTATCGTCTACTCAAACCGTTGGTTTATCAGACCTACTCTATCTCAACTGAACAAATCAGGCACGATCTCAGGACAGGATCCGCGTAACATTGCTTTTCTCCGCTTTGTTTGCCCTGATTCGTCCCATCCTTCCCCTCTTTCCTTTCTTCGGCCTACTCCAGCCTCCCTTAATACGCGCCGGCAATCTGCCCCTGTGGTTCGACCAGACACACACCGCACCATAACTTCGTCACGCTAAACCAGCCGGAACCTCCTGCTCGCTCCATCTCTCCCCTGCTCTAGAGAGGCCGATCCTACATCTCTAGCACGCCTAGGCTGCGCCTTCTCTTGTGAGTCCAGGCGCACTCCCAGTGTAATTACATTGCTATCCGCACCAACATCATCTCAGAAGTTCCATTTTCGTTGCCCTTTTGGACCCTCGTTTTTACGACGCCTACGACATGTTGTTTGTCAGGCCGATCAACCCCGTGCCCGATCTTTACTATTATCACAGAGCCAGAATCGTTGAGACATTGCAGAGCAATCGATGGCCAATGTAGATATGTAGAGACCGCCTATAGCAACCACGTTCCTTCACTACCACGACGATCCGCCTGTGGTCTAGTCTCTCTACTCAGAGGTTTCACTACCTTTGTCCAGTGTGAAACTCCGTTCGCACGGCACAAATTATCTGCCTCTCCCTCCCTCTCAGAGTGGAAGAGGCCGCGAGCGTCCCCTCCGTCAGGCTCGAGGCTGCACAGCGACATGGGGTCTTGGCTATGCACTGTGCAAAGAATCGTTATTCGTTTGGAACGGCCGTTAGGAGCCATCACCAATACACCCATCGACTATGCATCAACAGATATGGTTGCAATGTGAGTCCACTCAGCTCCACCGTATCGCGGATTACCCGAACTCCGGATGAGATTCTGTCCGGGTGAGCGCGTCAGCGAGCCCATCGACCCGACATGAAGGGGTGAAATAGTACTGGCTGATGTAATCGGTCCTGTAGAACAGAGAATGGATGATGAGACAAAGGTCGGCCCAATGGCTTTCCTCAATACAAACGCGTATGACTGTGACTTAGATATGATGAGTCAACCATATGATGAATCGGGCTATCGGCATGCTAATGAGGATATGGATGATCTTCATGAAATCCTCACAGGACACGCCTGAAGATGCCACCACAACACAGGATCAACTAGCCGTGGCTTGTATAGTGCTTAGCCCGGGAACACTGGGGCAGGGGTTAAGGAAGGGTCTGGAAGGTGTGCCCAAGAAAAAGGAGAGGAAGAGATCGGGGAAGATAGCTGCCTCCAAACAAGCCAGAGCACATAGCAGCCAGACGATGGATTCTGAAGAGCGTGTACCCGTGAAAGGTGTGGCCATGTTCCATCTCATGGGTGAGCTGATGCTACCACTGAAACCGCTGGAGGCACTATTAGGGGAACTCAGGAGACTGCACGACCATGTGCTGTCGACTGAGAAAAGCCTACTAGCCTTGAAGGATCTAGGATATCCGACATACGCGGCTCGTGTGCCTGAGGGGAAGTGCTACGTCGACACATGGCCCGCGGAGGTGTTCTTCCTATGGTTTGACCATATCTTTGAGATGTTTCTGACAAGGTGGCTCGATTTTACAATCGTCCGCCTTTTTGCGCTACATATGAGCTCCGGCATGAAGAGAGAAGAAGTCTCGCAAATCTGTGTGGCGGATCCGTACTACATGCACGAGTCTTTCTTGAGTCTCGGTGACTTTGAGCGTGAAACTGCTAGGGACTACCTCCAAAACATCATGTTACAGAATAAGGACCAGGAAATTGTCCTCCTGCCTTATCATCCAAAGTAAGTCAGTTCCGGACAACCCTTTCGTACATTTCAATCATTCCTTCTTGCTCATATGGAGAATAATTTGAGGTGTCTTTTCCCCGCAGCAACGGGCTCGCCGTCCTTATCGTTCTTTACCCAGGAGTCTCCCATGTCGTGTATTTCGACCCTTCCAGAGACTACGAGAAGAAGGACTACACCCACATAATGAATATTCTAGATGATGCTCTCCAAGGCTTCAGCATTAGAGGTGGCCACATGCAGATCAGGAAACAAAGGAACAAGAAGATGGGTTTCGCACATAAAACTAACTTCTGCTGCATCCATGTCCCAAAACCAAGCAAGAAAGATGGATTCTACATCCTCCATCTCATGATTGAGTTCAACAGGGATCACCAAAAGCTTCGCATGACAAGCAGAAATGATGATCATATCAACAAGTGGGTAGAATCTCATGGAGAAGCGGATTATAACCTTAGAGATGACTTCTTTCGCATCCAAAGGGGCATTGCAATGATCATCATGAAAGAATTCGTCGATGAGAAGGGGATGTTCCACCACAGCCCTATATCGTGAGCTGACGTCCGAACTCGCATAGGCATGCAACGTCATGACCTCATGCCGTTCAAGAAGCTAGGGTCCATCCTCGATGATATGGAAACAGCACCTGCACACAAATAACAACCACTCGCAACCCGACGTGTTAAAGGGGTTGTCAATACCTTTCGGGTAACGGCGCCAGAAACGGTGCGTGGACGGGAGAAAGTTGTAATAGATTAAATAAATAGATCACAAATAAATAGAAGTGCAGCAAGGTATTTTTGTATTTTTGATTTAATAGATCTGAAAATAAAAGCAAAGGAAAAGTAGACCGCAAGCAAATATATGAGCATGAAGACCAGGGGGGCGTAGGTTTCACTAGTGGCTTCTCTCGAGAAAGATAACAAACGGTGGGTAAAAAAATTACTGTTGGGCAATTGATAGAACCTCAAATAATTATGACAATATCCAGGCAATGATCATTACATAGGCATCACGTCCAAGATTAGTAGAACGACTCTTTCCTGCATCTACTACTATTACTCCACACATCGACCGCTATCTAGCATGCATCTAGTGTATTAAGTTCATGGAAAATGGAGTAATGCAATAAGAATGATGACATGATGTAGACAAGATCAGTTTATCTATGGCGGTAGATATAGATCTCGTCTTTTTATCCTTAGTAGCAACGATACATACGTGTCGGTTCCCTTTCTGTCACTGGGATCAAGCACCGTAAGATCGAACCCACTACCAGGGCACCTCTTCCCATTGCAGATAAATAGATCAAGTTGGCCAAACAAAACCCAAATATCGAGAAGAAATACGAGGCTATAAGAGATCATGCATATAAGAGATCAAAGAAACTCAAATAACTTTCATGGATATAAAAAGATATGACTGATCATAAACTCAAAGTTCATCAGATCCCAACAAACACACCGCAAAGAGAGTTACATCATATGGATCTCCAAGAGACCATTGTATTGAGAATTCAGCGAGAGAGAGAGCCATCTAGCTACTAACTACGGACCCGAAGGTCTACAAGGAACTACTAACGCATCATCGGAGAGGCACCAATGGAGGTGGTGAACCCCATCCGAGATGGCGTCTAGATTGGATCTGGTGGTTCTGGACTCTGTGGTGGCTGGATGAGTATTTCGTCGACTCCCCTAGGGTTTCTGGAATATTGGGGTATTTATAGAGCAAAGAGGCGGTCCGGGGGCACTCGAGGTGGGCACAACCCACCAGGGCGCGCCTGGGCCTCCGGGCGCGCCCTGGTCGATTGTCCCCTCCTCGGGACTCCCCCCAGGTGCTACCAGGGCCCAACTTCTTCCTTTTGGCCCATGAAAAATTTCCGTAAAGTTTTGTGGCATTTACACTCCGTTTGATAAGGATTTTCTGCGATGTAAAAACATGGAAAAAACAGCAACTGGCACTTGGCACTATGTCAATAGGTTAGTACCAAAAAATGATATAAAATGATTATAAAACATCCAAGATTCATAATAAAACAGCATGGGACAATCAAAAATTATAGATACATTGAAGACGTATCAGCATCCCCAAGCTTAACTCCTGCTCGTCCTCGAGTAGGTAAGTGATAAAAACAGAATTTTTTATGTGAAGTGTTGTCTATCATGTCATATCATATTCTTTTCTTTATAGCATGGACATTTGGACTTTAATATGATTCAAAGAAATAGTCTAGTTTTGAAATAATAATTTAGATACTCAAGCATATCAACAAACAACCATGTCTTTCAAAATATCAATGCTAAAATAAGTTTTCCTAGCCCATCATGCTCAAACATTGATCCATTCATGAAACACACTCGAATATTAACTACACCCAATACTTTAGTACGATCATATTGCCTCCTAGTTGGTGCTTTTTTTATAAGAGAAGATGGAGACTCAAATTTCAAAAATAAAAATTGTATAAAGTAAAAGAAAGGCCCTTCGCAGAGAGAAGTATGGATTTGTAGAGGTGCCAGAGCTCAAAGCGAAAAACTTAGAGATAAAAAAATTTGGGAGGTGTATCCATCCCACCAACGAAAATGACTTAGAGTTCCGAACACTTTCCATGCTAGATATGCCATAGGCAGTTCCCAAACAGAAAATAAAGTTTATTCGTTTTTCCACCATAATTTCCCTTTCCATGGCTAACCGTATCCACGGGTGCCCTCCATACCAACACTGTAACGCCCCAAGTACGATGCTCCAGTTGCCTTCCATTTATTTTAGTTGTTTCCGTGTGTTTATTGTTTGTTGCATTATCATAATTGTTTTGCATATTTCATTCCTATATGTTTATGCCATGACCATGTTGAGTGCCTTGTCATTTTTGCTTCTTGCATCATGTTCATCTTTTATTATATTGCATTTTGCCATTCTTGTTTGTTTGCCATGATCATCTTGCTTCGTTATATGCTTCATGGTTGTGATGTGTCTCTTGTCATTTTGTTGCATTGCATCATGATCATCATGTGTGTTGCATTTTTCATGTTGTTGTCTTGCTCTATGCATGTTGCATGTGACCCAACCCCTTGCTATGTCTCTCAAATCTACCCATGCATCAACACCTCCTTCTTCCTTCTTATTCCATTCATTTTTTGCTAGTGCCATTTTCTGTCCTCCATAAATGTTCATTCTTTTCCTATAAATCCTGCTCACTGCCTTACACCTCTCTGCCAAGTTTCATCCCATTTGGAGTTGTTTTGGTTGGGTTCAAAATGGCTCAAGTTTGAATTTAATTCAAACTTGAATTATTTTTCTATCCCAAAAAAATGTCCAAACCATTTTATTCGAATTGTGTGTAGATCCAGGATCTTGGATCTATTTCTGTCTCAGCCTACTCCCTTCCTGATCTCCCTGTGCATTTCTGCTCTTGTTATTCTGTCTAAAAAATTGGAGAAAAGAAATGAGGAGAGAAAGGAAGAGCAGCCCAGCAGCCCATCTACTTCTCTCCCCAGCCAACCCAGCCCCTCTCCCTCACGCCTACCTGCTCCGTTGCTCCCCCCCCCCTCTCTGCCTACAGGAGCGCCCGGCGCCGTGAGCCTGAGCTCACGGACATCGAGGGCAGCCGTCCCTGCGCCCCTATATTACCAGTGCGCCCCCTAGGGTTTCCTCCTCCTTCCTCCTTCCCTCCTCGCGCCGCCATCTCTCTTCCTCCCCTCTATTTTCCCTTCTTCTTCAAGAACAGAGAACAGCCGAGAGCTTCGTCATTGTTTGCGTGGTTGGAGGCTACCACGGTCTGTTCTGTCATGTCCATATTCTTCCCCGACGTCGCCTTCGTCGACTCCGACCACTACGGCGCCGTGGGACGTCAAGACGGTGCGCCGGTGTCCTCTGCTTCCCCTGCGACATGGACACCAAGCCGGAGGCCGTTCTCTGCTCGCCGTCGTCTTGTCTTCTTCCTCGGGTGAACTTGTCGCCGGCCGTTTTCGTCGCCCCTTGCGTCCCCGAGCTAGAACGACTCCTTCAAGCCCCTCAATGTGAGCAGACGCACCTCCCCACCAGATCTTCTCATCTGATTGTGCCATGTTTCGTCCATCTCTGTCGAGCCCGAGCGCTCCCACGTCGGACGTCGTCTCTCGCGAGTGTTCCGATCTCTCCTCGTTGCCCGTGTGCATCCAATAGGGACGAATCGTTCTATAGAACCGATTCCCTCTTTCAGCTTGCCGTTTTTATCCCTGGTTCGTCGGGTCCGACCTCCTCTGCCGCTCCCTGTGCACAGCACCACCGCCTCCCCTGTCTTGCTCTGCTTTGAGGTTGTCACCTCATTCAAATCTTTCAATCGTTCCGGTGCCGTTTTTTCAGTGGGCCCTAACCCACAAGTCTTTTCCCAGGATCTTACCTGACTATTCTAACTTCCCGGAGCTATTCTCAAATTCTTTTTGAAGTTTGATGTAAGTATGAATTTCATCAATCAGATGCCTTTCCAAGATAGTTTCCAAATTCTTTTATGTTCGGTTCAATATTTCATCTTTTTATTCTTTCAGAGTGTTTCAACAAATTCTTCAAGGTGTTTCTCATCGTCATTCTCAACATTTGAAGAACGAAGAAGAGTTTCTTCTAAAATCTTGCCCGTTCTCTCGAAGATTCGTGGCGCCAGCTCGATGTTATCCTATCAAATTGTTTCCAGTCATGCAAATTCTTTTCATCCATCCGGAGCATTTCAGGAGTTGTTGTCTCTGTTGATCATCCGGAGGCCATCTTTTCAGAATATTTCTTCATTCTAAGTTTCAGATTCGTTCTTCAATTATTCTATATCCGTTACCCTTCGGTCGTCTCAATATTCTTCCGGTGCTTCGTTCAAGTATTTTTCAATCAGTTCGCGATCTCTTTGTTCTCTTGTCTCTAAATTCCCTCAAGTGTCTTCGTGTTTTTCTAATTCTTTCTGGTGATTCATCCTCCTTCGTCATTCAATTTTGAATTCTTACGGTGGTTCGTTCAAGATTTATTTTCTGTTGTTATCATATCAATTCATTCGTTTCTTTCCAATCCTACCGGTGGTTCATGAAGACCTTCCCAAACTTCGTCCTATATCCCCCTTTAATCTTTTCCAATGCGAATAAGTAGTATGCAAATCCATTGTTTCTCATCAATTTAATTGGCGGAGGATAAGCATAACATAATTCTTGTTCTTCTTTCATCAAGTGATCAATTCCTTCCTTCGGAGATTTTTCATGATGTCTCTCGGTCCCAGTCATTCTTTTCTTTTCCGTAGTGCCAAGTTTCTCGCTTGTCTCGTCGCGAAGTTCCACCTTAATCATCGCAAGACTTTTATCTTATTCTTTCCATCCCTCAAATCAATCTCATAATCCTTTGTTACCGGAGTATTTCACGGTGGTCCGTCAGTATTTAATTCATTCTTCAAGTGTTCATCAAGATTCTTGTTCAAGGAGTTCTAGTATTCTTCCTTCTTGCATTCCGAAGTGCAATTCTTCCCGCCTTATCTTTTGAGGTGGTGTTATGTCATTTTTGACAATTTCTTTGTGTTTCATGTTTCACAAGTTTAGAAATGAGATATTTAAACCCATCACTTTCTTCCTTGGAGTTATCTTGGTATACTTTTCACCTAAAGCCTTCCATTGGGAATGTTGCTCCTTGTGATGATTACTTATGATCCAAGTTTTCTTGTCACCTCGGTGGAAGAAGCATTCTATCTTTTCTAGCTCCCAATCCAATCTATTGTTTTCCATAGTGGTAGAATTTCGCCTCAATTGTGAGAAGTTTTCCTTGAGCCCACTACAAGTTTATTCGTTTCGTTGTTGGTTTTTCCAACAACTCCGGTATAACCTTCTTGGAAGGGTGCTCTCCAAGCTCATTTGTGGCAGAAATTGGCATTTTCTTCTCCATTCCTTTATTCCAATGATCTATCTTCTATTATTTCTTCCGGAGGCATTGTGATGTTGCTCTCGTCACCCATCAACTCGTTTTTGCCAAGATCATGTTCTTTTCTTCGATTATCCATTTAACCGTAGTGTTGTGTCATCTCTTCAAGTTATCTTATCAAGTTTGTTCCTCTTGTCAACCGGAGTGCTGCCGAAATGCTCCTTCGCGTTCCTTGTATATCTCGTTCCAACCGGTGTGGTTTCATATTCTTTGGTTCGTTAAGCCCTTGTCTCTTGTCTTTCAACCGACAAGGTTCTCGAATGTTCCTTGTTCCTCTTTGCTAACGGAGTGTTTGCAATCTCGTTCATCTCCATTGTATTCTTTATTTCAATTTGACCAACCTCTCAAGGCTCGTGGTTTCACTCGTTTGTCAAAGAAGCAACTTTGTTTTACCTCTTCCTCTTCCGTTTCTCTCCGGCACCATCCGTAGATCTCGGGACGAGGATCCTCTTGTAGTGGTGGAGTGTTGTAACGCCCCAAGTCTGATGCTCCAGTTGCCTTCCATTTATTTTAGTTGTTGCCGTGTGTTTATTGTTTGTTGCATTATCATAATTGTTTTGCATATTTCATTCCTATATGTTTATGCCATGACCATGTTGAGTGCCTTATCATTTTTGCTTCTTGCATCATGTTCATCTTTTATTATATTGCATTGTGCCATTCTTGTTTGTTTGACATGATCATCTTGCTTCGTTATATGCTTCATGGTTGTGATGTGTCTCTTGTCATTTTGTTACATTGCATCATGATCATCATGTGTGTTCCATTTTTCATGTTGTTGTCTTGCTCTATGCATGTTGCATGTGACCCAACCCCTTGCTATGTCTCTCAAATCTACCGATGCATCAACACCTCCTTCTTCCTTCTTATTCCTTTCATTTTTGCTAGTGCCATTTTCTGTCCTCCATAAATGTTCATTCTTTTCCTATAAATCCTGATCACTGCCTTACACCTCTCTGCCAAGTTTCATCCCATTTGGAGTTGTTTTGGTTGGGTACAAAATGGCTCAAGTTTGAATTTAATTCAAACTTGAATTATTTTTCTATCCCAAAAAAATGTCCAAACCATTTTATTCGAATTGTGTGTAGATCCAGGATCTTGGATCTATTTCTGTCTCAGCCTACTTCCTTCCTGATCTCCCTGTGCATTTCTGCTCTTGTTATTCTGTCTAAAAAATTAAAGAAAAGAAATGAGGAGAGAAAGGAAGAGCAGCCCAGTAGCCCATCTACTTCTCTCCCCAGCCGGCCCAGCCCCTCTCCCTCACGCCTACCTGCTCCGTTGCTCGCCGTCTCCCCTCTCTGCCTACAGGAGCGCCTGGCGCCGTGAGCCTGAGCTCACGGACATCGAGGGCAGCCGTCCCTGCGCCCCTATATTACCAGTGCGCCCCCTAGGGTTTCCTCCTCCTTCCTCCTTCCCTCCTCGCGCCGCCATCTCTCTTCCTCCCCTCTGTTTTCCCTTCTTCTTCAAGAACAGAGAACAGCCGAGAGCTTTGTCGTTGTTTGCGTGGTTGGAGGCTACCACGGTCTGTTTTGTCATGTCCATCTTCTTCCCCGACGTCGCCTTCGTCGACTCCGACCACTACGGTGCCGCGGGACGTCAAGACGGCGCGCCGGTGTCCTCTGCTTCCCCTGCGACATGGACACCAAGCCGGAGGCCGTTCTCTGCTCGCCGTCGTCTCATCTTCTTCCTCGGGTGAACTTGTCGCCAACCGTTTTCGTCGCCCCTTGCGTCCCCGAGCTAGAACGACTCCTTCAAGCCCCTCAATGTGAGCAGACGCACCTCCCCACCAGATCTTCTCGTCCGATTGTGCCCTGTTTCGTCCATCTCTGTCGAGCCCGAGCGCTCCCACGTCGGACCTCGTCTCTGTCGAGTGTTCCGATCTCTCCTCGTTGCCCGTGTGCATCCAATAGGGACGAATCGTTCTGTAGAACCGATTCCCTCTTTCAGCTTGCCGTTTTGATCCCTGGTTCGTCGGGTCCGACCTCCTCCGCCGCTCCCTGTGCACAGCGCTGCCGCCTCCCCTGTCTTGCTCTGCTTCGCCCGCAACCCGCTCTCGTGTGGCAGCTCGCCCGTCGCCTCGCCTCGCTGTGCTTCGCCGCATGGCAGCAGGTTTCTGCCCGTGTTCATGCACTGCCACTGCCTCGCCGTGCCTCGCTGGCATGGCCAAGACGAGCTCCTGCCTGAGCTTGTTCTCGAGCCCTTGCTCATGCCGTTTCCCGGCCCCTCTCGCAGCTCTCCGCAAGCACGCGTGCACTGTCTTCAGTTTCCGCACGCCCGCCGCAGGTTCTTAACCCCAACGGCCGTGGATTTTTCTTGCCCTCGCCATCGGCTGTCGCCGTGCAGCCATGGCCAAGCTCGACCTGTTCCCGAATAGCTCAAAAGAGCCTGGGAGCTATTTCTATCACGCACTCGTATCTAGCCCAGTGGCTAGAGCAGCCACTATCCAACTAGGAGGTCTGGATTTCGAATCTCAGGTGGCCCCTATTTCTTTTTATTGCCCTGCTTATTCTCTCTCACACGCAATGGGTCCGATCCTATTTCTTTTTATTGCCCTGCTTATTCTCTCTCACACGCAATGGGTCCGATCTGCTACTGGGCTTGCACAGTGCGTTCACTCCGGCCCGTGCATATTTTTTCAGTCTGTGCATTTTACCATTATCCAATGCATTCTTAGTTACAGAAAATGCCCCTGTTTTGTATTGCTAATAACTAATCATGCATGCATCCAAATTAAACAAACTATATATGTAAAACGCTTAGAATTTTATCTAGTTTCACAATATGCAACTTTCATCCCTATTAAAAATATTTAAAATTGCTGTTCGCATTAATTTGAATAGATGACATATTAAATGGTTTATTTCATAACTAAATAACCATAGCTCGGAATTAAATGTTCTTTATATGTAAATGGGGTAGAAGAATGCATAGATTAACTTGCTGCACTTTATTTTTCTGTTTAACAACATTAAAATTGTGTATGGGGCAGAACAGTACCAAATTCATCAATTGCATATGAGGATTTTCCGGAATTGTTGTTTGTGGTTTCGGTCTCATTTAAACTTGCCTAAATAGTTAGTTTACTTATGCTTCACCTCTTGCCATGTTAACAACATTTAATCTTGTCATGCATC
>NC_053028.1:212445167-212552397 GCF_003073215.2 Triticum urartu | reverse complement strand
TAATCGGATGAACCACGATGTCAAGGATTCAGTCAATCCCGTATACAATTCCCTTTGTCTACCAGTATAGTACTTGCCCGAGATTCGATCGTCGGTATCCCGATACCTTGTTCAACCTCGTTACCAGCAAGTCACTTTACTCGTTCTGTAACACATCATCCCGTGATCAACTCCTTGGTCACATTGTGCACATTATAATGATGTCCTACCGAGTGGGCCCAGAGATACCTCTCCGTTTACACGGAGTGATAAATCCCAGTCTCGATTCGTGCCAAGCCAATAGACACTTTCGGAGATACCCGTAGTGCACCTTTATAGCCACCCAGTTACGTTGTGGCGTTTGGTACACCCAAAGCATTCCTACGGTATCCGGGAGTTGCACAATCTCATGGTCTAAGGAAATGACACTTGACATTAGAAAAGCTTTAGTAGATGAACTATACGATCTTGTGCTAGGCTTAGGATTGGGTCTTGTCCATCACATCATTCTCCTAATGATGTGTTCCCGTTATCAGTGACATCCAATGTCCATGGTCAGGAAACCATGATCATCTATTGATCAACGAGCTAGTCAACTAGAGGCTTACTAGGGACATGTTGTGGTCTATGTATTCACACATGTATTACGGTTTCCGGTTAATACAATTATAGCATGAACAATAGACAATTATCATGAACAAGGAAATACAATAATAACCATTTTATTATTGCCTCTAGGGAATATTTACAACAGTCTCCCACTTGCGCTACTTGGAGCTATTCCAAATAATTGTTCTACTATACGAATCCGGTTTACTACTCAGAGTCATCCGGATTAGTGTCAAAGTTTGCATCGAAGTAACCCTTTACGACGAAATCTTTTACCACCTCCATAATCGAGAAAATTCCTTAGTCCACTAGTTACTAAGGATAAGTTCGACCGCTGTCGTGTGATCCATTCCTGGATCACTCTTGTACCCCTTGACTGACTCACGGCAAGGCATTCTTCAGGTGCGGTACACAGCATAGCATACTGTAGAGCCTACGTCTAAAGCATAGGGGATGACCTTCGTCCTTTCTCTCTCTTCTGCCGTGGTCAGGTCTTGAGTCTTACTCAATATTCACACCTTGTAGCACAACTAAGAATTCCTTCTTTGCTTAATCCAGATTTTCCATTGAAAAACACTTTTCAAATAACCCTGCATGCTTTCCAGAAATTCTACATCATTTCTGATCAACAATATGTTAACAACATATACTCATCAAAAATTCTATAGTGCTCCCACTCACTTCTTTGGAAATACAAGTTTCTCATAAACTTTGTATAAACCCAAAATCTTTGATCATCTCATCAAAGCGTACATTCCAACTCCGAGATGCTTACTCCAGTCCTGACAAGGATTGCTGGAGCTTTGCATACTTGTCAACATCATTCAGGATTGACAAAACCTTCTGGTTGTATCACATACAACCTTTCCTCAAGAAAAATGTCGAGGAAACAATGTTTTTACATCCTATCTGCAAGATTTCATAAATAATGCAGTAACTGCTAACATAATTCCAACAGACTCTTGGCATCACTATGAGTGAGAAAGTCTCACACTACTAGGAAAAGGGCTACTAATGGCGCACCAATTTTGCCTACTAATGGCGCATCACTGGTCCGTCATTAGTATCACGCCACTAGTATTTTTTACTAATGGCGCACCACTGGTGCGCCATTAGTATAGGCCACGGTGCGCCATTAGCATAGGCCACGGTGCGCCATTAGCATAGGCCACTGGTGCGCCATTAGTATAAGCCACTGGTGCGCCATTAGTATTTTTGAATTTTGATGGCGGGAAAATAGTAGTGGCGCACCGTCTAACCCCCACCGTGCGCCATTGCTATTTTTGAATTTTGAATTTGGATCTGGATCGTGATTTTTTTGCCCATTTTTTGCTCGTTTTTTTGCTTGTTTTTTGGCACGATATTTTTTCAAATTTTGTTCCTGTTTTTGGATCTTGTACGTTCTTTTGCCGTGTTCTTTTGCCGGAGAGGAATTCGCTGGAGAGGAGGAGGAGGAGGTCACCGGAGAGGCGCTCGCCTACATTGCTGGAGAGGAGGAGGAGTTCGTCGGAGAGGAGGAGGAGGAGGTCGCCGGAGACGAGGGATGAGGAGGTCGCCGGAGAGGAGGAGGAGGAGGCCGCCGGAGAGGAGGAGGGTAGTATGGTGGAGGAGAGAAGGGAAGATGGAGTGGAGGAGAGGAGGAGATGGAGTGGAGGAGAGGTGGAGTGGAGGAGAAGAATGAAGAGGTAAGGAGGAGAGGACCACGCCCAGCCATATATACGACATAGTAATGGCGCACCGCGGGCAGGTGCGCCATTATTAACTTATTTTTTATTTTTTTTATTTATTTTGAATTTTGAAGGTGGGAAGATACTAATGGCGCACCATGGGCAGGTGCGCCATTAGTAATTTATTTTTTATTTTTTTGACTTATTTTGAATTTTGAAGGCGGGAAGATAGTAATGGCGCACCATGGGTAGGTGCGCCATTAGTAAGTTTGAATTTTTTTTGATTTTTTTTGCCTCTCCAGATCTTAAAAGCCCCGTATCTTTTTTTCTATTAGGTTTTTGAGGATTTTGAAAATGTTTAACGGGGTTCCCCCGGTTAAATTCGGATGTAACTTTTCGAGTAGACGATTTTTCATATAAAAAACTTTTTCATCCGAGTTCGTACGCAAAAGTTATGCCCATTTTACAAATTCTCAAGAGATTTCGCAAATAAAGTCAAAATTCATATTTGTAAATTTTCACAACAACTAGACCACATATCACATGGGAAACTTTTTTTCTTTTATTTTTTTGACATTTCCATCATTTTTTATTTTTATTTTTAAAACTGAAAATGCGGTCCACCGGGGGGGAGGGGGTGCATTTGGTGGAAGTGGTGGCCAAGTTACTAATGGTGCACCATGGGAGTGGTGCGCCATTACTAGTTCAACTAGTAATGGCGCACCACTCCTGTCGTGAAATTGTCACGGCAGATGTCCTTAGTGTCAGGACTTAGTCGCGAGGCCAACGCATCTATGTGATAGCTTGAGAGGGGTTGAGCGGGACGAGAGACGCGATGTTTTACCCAGGTTTGGCCCCTCACGGTGGAGGTAAAAGCCTACATCCTGCTTCATTGATATTGATGATGATGATCACGGTTACAAGAGTGCTCTAACTTGAGAGCTATTGTCTAAACCTAACTTGTCCGACTTGTGGAACTTGTCAATCTTCTCCCTTTGGGGGAGCCCTGCCCCTCCTTATATATGTTGAAGGGGCCGGCCTACATGTAGAGTCCTAGTTGGATTAGGACTAGTCTCTTTCTAATACAAACCGGATACAAGTCCAGGTCTTAGCTCCTTGTAAGATAATATTCCTCCTGCCTTTCCTCTTAAACCGGCCCACCATTAAACGTGAACCGGCCTTTTGGGTCTTGGGCCTTGTCATCTGTCTGTCCCGCACGCCGGATCACCAGTGAGTCATAATGACCAAGTGGGTTGCTTGTAAACCGCCAGGTCAAGGCGGGTCGCCAGTAACTCGCCAAGTGTCAGCGGGGTCTTCAGATAATCCACCAAGTCCGGCCGGGTTAACTTCTGGCCTGTTTACACCGCCAATCATGTAAACCGCCAATCCTCTGGCGGTTTACCAATGAAACGCCTAGTCTGGCCAGGTTATACTTCCAGTCGGTTTACGCCGCGGGGTATATCCCCGACATTAGCCCCCAAGTTTAGCTTGGATTTATTCATGGTAAACTTATGCTGCAAAATAAACACAAGAACAAATTTGACAGGTTATGCTTCGGGTTAAGAATTTTTGTAAACCGGTACCTGATCATCCTTAAGTCCTTGTTATTTCCTCCTTCTGGGAAATCCGGGTCAACAGACCAGCTTGATAATCAATTTGCCGACATTGGTTTGTCGCCAAGAAATATCGTGAAGAATAACTCCTTTGACTCAGCTCCCAAAGCGCCGGTTTAAGAAACATGGGTCTGAAAATACTTATCTGATATTCAACCGGTTTGAAGATGTAAAACTTGCCGGTTTAATATTACCAAAATAGCCGGTTTATAAATATCGATGGCGCCGGGTCATAATTGTTGTCGACACCGGGTCATGTAATTGATCTTCCTGATTTGCTCAAAACTGATAAAATGAAGATGTTCCTCCTTTATATGCATAATACCTGTAGCCCCCAAGTCTTAAGAGGAGAACATAATGATAACTTCAGACTTGCTCCAATAAGTGTTTCAACCTTGAAGAAATCCGGTTTGTTCATCTCAATTGTATAAACTGAATACTCCATATATGTAGCCCCCAAGTGCCGGGTTGTCATGCTTGCAGCAACCTGGGACTTGTAATTGCTTATAAAAACTTCAATCAGTGTAGCCCCCAAGGGCCGGTTTAGTAAGATAATATTGAGCTGGGACTTTATATATACTTCATCGAAAATAACATCATATGATGTAACTCCCATCATGGGGCTTGAACCCACGTCCACAAGGTTAAGAGCTTTGTGCTTTACCAACTGAGGAGTGGACCCTTCAATATAATGGATAAAAACTTGTGTACCTTGAATTGTTGACAGGAGCAATTGGTAGCCCCCAAGGGCCGGCTCATTACAATGTGATGAGTCGGGTCTTTAATAAAGTGAGCAAAAAATGACTTTGCATTAGCCCCCAAGTGTCATGGTGCATGCTTGCAGCGACATGAGACTTGCATATTTGATGAAATCTCAACGTGAATAATGTAGCCCCCAAGTGTCGAGTCGTAAGCCTGCAGCGACTCGGGACTATTCCTTCAATTGTAGAATAAATCATATCCATTGATAATATAATAGCAGCCATTGCGCTAAAGCAACTTTGAACCTAATCATAATACTGGTACTGATAACCATAATAAAATCAGCCATGTTGGCTATTTGAAGGATTGAATAATATAATCCAATGATTATGAGCGCATATGATTTCCAATGACGCATCCAAATATATACTGGCGACTTATAGTCAAAAAACCAGGCCCGGTTTAATAAACACCGAATAATTTATCATCATATATTGGCGACTTATTGTCTTAAAGCCTAGGCCGGGTTTAAACAAACCTGTTTCTGCATTACAACAATTTAAAGTGTTCCTGGCGGTTACCGCCGGACGGGTCATAATGCCCAACATATAACCAATGCTGCACTTGAGAAATAATCAAATATGAAATATATCATACCTGTGACATTGAATCACATTGTTTTTACCAACTTTTTGTAGTAGAGGTAATAACCCAAATTGAGTACTGATAACTCCTTCCATATTGTGCGGTTTATGATAAAACCGTACCGGGTTGTGATAAACACCGGATTAACCATATATAATACTGGGGCGACTTGTAGTCAAACCAGACCGGGCTGATAGTCTCCGGATTATAACTTGATCGTGTACTGACAACTTGTAGTTGAAAGCCGAGCCGGGTTGATAAACACTGGTTTACTCCATAATAGGATGGTAACAGAAAATCAAACCGGGCAGATAGTCTCCGGATTAAGATTTGACCGTGTTCCGTCAATTTGTAATTGACAGTCGAACCGGTTTAAGAAATGTCGGTAAACGCAACAAAAATAAAGAAATATCTATCAAAGAAAATTGTGAAGAAAAGGCAATGATAAAACCGTTTGTAAAAAGGTTTATTTGAGCTGATCAAATGGCGTTACCATGGCCGAACACGACCAAGCTCCCGTTAGGTGTAACTATGGTTCTAGTCAGCCAGGTCCCCAAATGAAACTGTGGCATTTATGCCGATCAAGTGGCATGGCAATGATTCGGGTTCGACCAAGCCCCCAAGTGATTCTGTGGCCTTAGGCCGATCAAGAGGCATAACTGGTTCAGACGTGACCAAGTCCCCAAGTGATCTGGTGGCTCTCGCCCATCAAGAGGCGTGACTATGATTCATACGTGACCACAAGTCCCCAAGTGATGCTGTGGCTTTACGCCTATCAAAAGGTGTTGCTATGGTTCGGATACGACCAAGCCCCCAAATGATCAATAATATGATAAGCCAATAAGGCAGGATACCCATGTTTGAACCGCGCATCATGGCAGCAGGTCCTCTTTGGCTCCCTTTAACTTTTTTCAAGAGAAAAATTCTTCTTGAACCGGGATTTCTTAAACCGGATATTGAGAGCTTCAATGCTTTGTGGGAGACATCTTCCCCTTGAGCCGGATATTAAACTGGAATCCTTCTTTTTAAGCCGGAAATTTTCCGACGGCCTTTAAATTAGCACCAATATGGCGGTTTAGGGTCCTGCATTAAACAACTTGGCAAACCGGAGTAATTGCTCTTTTAAAGAAGGCAATATGTAATATAAAATATACTGGATGGGTTTCACCTGATATATCATGCCAGGGGTTATCCACCGTGGAGTTGATGATCACCGTGGTGAAACTGAAAACAATCACGGTCGAGTTGGCCGCGGGTGCTGACAGATATTTCGACTGCGGCGTTTTAAACCGGTGTGGACGGGAGAGTCAGCCGTGGCATTGTAAACCGCTGCGATCGCGAGAGATGGCCACGACGCTGTAAGCTGGTGCGCTTGTTCGTTGATTAACGACGACCACCTGGGCCGAAAGATGGGCGTGCCTCCATCTCCGCGGTATAATATCACTTTTTGTCGCCCTGCATAAACAATATTGTAGACCGAGGCAAAGATAAACTTGTTTTTTTTGACAAAACTAACATGTGCTAATAAATCAAATTTGGATGGATATCACCTGATTTGTTTGGACGACGGATGATCCGTTTATCGCGACAGGGGTGGCTCAGGTAGACCAACGGCTCAATATAGCTCCGGCGGCTCAGGCAGACCGGCGACTTAATATAACCCCGCTGCTCAAAACGGCAAGGGCAGCTCAACACGGCCCCGGCGGTTTAACACAGTAATGAAACAGAGGCATCACCATGGCGGTGGCTCAAAAACTGCAGCAACAACGCGTTTGAGACAGCGGCGGCAGCTCGCAACGGACGTGCGGTGACCATGAACAAACGCCAGTCATGGGCGGCTCCGCGTAATGTCATAGCAGCCACAACAAAGGTAGCGGTTTAAGCGCGCGGCAGTTTGCAACGGACGCACGGCGGTTTACCAATATTTCGGACTTGGTGACGACTCGTGATGCAGCAGCGGAGGGCCAGATCGTGTCAGGCAATTGAAACAGCCCCTGGCAAAACAGCATCCGGCTCGGTGAGTTTTCCTTCTCCGGGTCGCAGTTGATTTGCAGAACCTATGTCCTCATAGCATTAAAACGCCGATAATGATAGATCACTTTTTACCAGCGGCTTGCACAGACATCTACGGAAGAATTACTCCGGCCGCTTGGTTACTTCCTCGATCTGTGTGCCTAATGAAATTATTGTTGTCTTTTCCTTCTTCATACATCTACAGACACTGGTTTGCTTCCCCACATAGCAGTTTTGGCCCAATAAATTTTTTGGAGTTGTAGATCAACTTGGCCATCTCGTGGCAGAGTACTAATTGGAATAGAACCATTGCTACTTGTTGGCTCTTCCCATTATTGCAGGTTTCACGTGAGGATACGGAAGCTGGCCTGACCCCTTGCATGCATGGGTGCCTAACTTGGTCGATGGGAGGAAAACAAGGACTACGGCGGCTCGTCGGCCTTCGTGTGGACGATCGGCTGCTACTTTCAAGGGGTTGATCCGACTGCGTAATTAGGCGTGCACCCGTGAAGGAAACAGTTTCGATCTCTTTGAACTTCTGTCGGTCTCGGCGATATTTGTGACAGATCGCAGAATGGCGGTTGCCCTCCCAGACGTGACCCTCTTTCTAGGGTTTCAACAGATCTTGTTGGGTAGACGTGTTTGGCCGGTCGACGTTGAATTTACCTTTTGACTCTCGTCTGATTTATACAGCTGCCAAAACTTTTTCAATCTTCACTGACAAACTCAGAATTGATTTAGATCCTTCTTCCCCGGTTCTTCTTTACTCGGCAAATCGCAAACTTCTCGAACTCTAGGAGAGATCCCTCCAAGAACTCATCACCACCGTGCGCAGGCCCCACGGTGGGCACCAACTGTTGTGGAATTGTCATGGCAGATGTCCTTAGTGTCAGGACTTAGTCGCGAGGCCAACGCATCTGTGTGGTAGCTTGAGAGGGGTTGAGCGGGACGAGAGACGCGATGTTTTACCCAGGTTTGGCCCCTCACGGTGGAGGTAAAAGCCTACATCCTGCTTCATTGATATTGATGATGATGATCATGGTTACAAGAGTGCTCTAACTTGAGAGCTATTGTCTAAACCTAACTTGTCCGACTTGTGGAACTTGTCAATCTTCTCCCTTTGGGGGAGCCCTGCCCCTCCTTATATATGTTGAAGGGGCCGGCCTACATGTAGAGTCCTAGTTGGATTAGGACTAGTCTCTTTCTAATACAAACCGGATACAAATCTAGGTCTTAGCTCCGTGTAAGATAATATTCCTCCTGCCTTTCCTCTTAAACCGGCCCACCATTAAACGTGAACTGGCCTTCTGGGTCTTGGGCCTTGTCATCTGTCTGTCCCGCACGCCGGATCACCAGTGAGTCATAATGACCAAGTGGGTTGCTTGTAAACCACCAGGTCAAGGCGAGTTGCCAGTAACTCGCCAAGTGTCAGCGGGGTCTTCAGATAATCCACCAAGTCCGGCCGGGTTAACTTCCGGCCGGTTTACACCGCCAATCATGTAAACCGCCAATCCTCTGGCGGTTTACCAATGAAACGCCTAGTCTGGCCGGGTTACACTTCCAGCCGGTTTACACCGCAGGGTATATCCCCGACAACTCCCACGGTGCGCCATTAGTAAAAAAAATTAAATTTTTTTGAAAACTACTAATGGCGCACCACTCCCACGGTGCGCCGTTAGTAGTTTTGAAAAAAAATTATTTTTTTACTAATGGTGCACCGTGGATGTGGTGCGCCATTAGTGTTTGGACACTAATGGCGCACCAACACATGGTGCGCCATTAGTATATAGTAATGGCGCACCACATGTCTGGTGCGCCATTAGTGTCAATTCCATCTATAGCCCTTTTCCTAGTAGTGTCATCGTAGTCAACTCCTTGAACTTGTCAGGAAACATCTTAACGACAAGTCGAGCTTTCTTAATGGTGACACTTACCATCATTGTCTGTCTTCCTTTTAAAATCCATCTTCACCCAACAGCCTTACAACCATCAAGTGGTTCTTTCAAAGTCTATACTTTCTTTTATACATGGATCCTCTCTCGGATTTTATGGCCTCGAGCCATTCTTCGGAATCTGGGCCCACCATCACTTCTCCATAGCTTGTAGCTAGGTTCATTGTTGTCTAGCAACATGACTTCCAAGACAGGATTACGTACCACTCTGAAGTAGTATGCATCCTTGTCGACCTATGAGGTTTGGTAGTGACTTGATCCGAAGTTTCATGATCACTATCATAAGCTTCCACTTCAATTGGTGTAGGTGCCACAGGAACAACTTCCCGTGCCCTGCTACACACTAGTTGAAGTGACGGTTCAATAACCTCATCAAGTCTCCACCATCCTCCCACTCAATTCTTTTGAGAGAAACTTTTCCTCGAGAAAGGACCCGTTTCTGGAAACAATCACTTTTGCTTCCGGATCTGAAATAGGAGGTATACCCAACTATTTTTGCGTATTCTATGAATATGCATTTATCCGCTTTGGGTTCGAGCTTATCGGCCTGAAACTTTTTCACATAAGCATCGCAACCCCAAACTTTTAAGAAACGACAGCTTAGGTTTTTCTAAACCATGGTTCATACGGTGTTGTCTCAACGGAATTGTGTGGTGCCCTATTTAAAGTGAGTGTGCTTGTCTCTAATGCCTAACCCATAAACGATAGTGGTAATTTGATAAGAGACATCATGGTATGCACCATATCCAATAGGGTGCAGTTGTGATGTTCGGACACACCATCACACTATGGTGGTCCAGGCGGTATTAGTTGTGAAAAATTTCCACAATGTCTTAATTGTGTGCCAAACTCGTAACTCAGATATTCATCTCTATGATCATATCATAGACATTTTATCATCTTGTCACGACGATCTTCAACTTCACTCTGAAATTACTTAAACCTTTCAATAATTCAAACTTGTGTTTCATCAAGTAAATATACTCAGCATCTACTCAAATCATATGTGAAGTAAGAACATAACGATATCCACTGCGTGCCTCAGCACTCATTGGACTGCACACATCAAAATGTATTACTTCCAACAAGTTGCTTTCTTTTTCCATGTTACTGAACACGATGCCTTTCAGTCATCTTGCCCATGTGGTATGATTTGCATGTCTCAAGTGATTCAAAATCAAGTGAGTCCAAACGATCCATCTGCATGGAGTTTCTTCATGCATATCTGCCAATAGACATGGTTCGCATGTCTCAATCTTTTCAAAAACGAGTGAGTCCAAAGATCCATCAACATGGAGCTTCCTCATGCGTTTTATACCAACATGACTCAAATGGCAGTGCCACAAGTACGTGGTACTATCATTACTATCTTATATCTTTTGGCATGAACATGTGTATCACTACGATCGAGATTCAATAAACCATTCATTTTAGGTGCAAGACCACTGAAGGTATTATTCAAATAAACAGAGTAACCATTATTCTCCTTAATGAATAACCGTGTGGCGATAAACATAATCCAATCATGTATATGCTCAACGCAAACACCAATCCCGATGGTAGAGGGAGCGTGCGATGTTTGATCACATCAACCTTGGAAACACTTCCAACACATATCGTCATCTCACCTTTAGCTAGTCTCCGCAGCCTTTTATTTCGAGTTACTAACGCTTAGCAACCGAACCGGTATTTATTACCCTGGTGCTACTAGGAGTACTAGTAAAGTACACAATAATATGACGTATATCCAAAATACATCTGTCGACCTTGCCAGCCTTCTCATCTACCAAGTATCTAGGGTAGTTCTGCTTCAGTGACATTCCCCTCATTATAGAAGCACTTAGTCTCGGGTTTGGTTCAACCTTGGGTTTCTTCACTAGAGCAGCAACTGATTTGCCATCTCATGAAGTATCCCTTCTTTCCCTTGCCCTTCTTGAAACTAGTGGTTTAACCATCAACAATTGATGCTCCTACTTGATTTCTACTTTCGCGGTGTCAAACATCGCGGGTTGCTCAAGGATCATCATGTCTATCCCTGATATGTTATAGTTCATCACAAAGCTCCAATAGCTTGGTGGCAGTGACTATGGAGAACCATCACTATCTCATCTGGAAGATTAACTCCCACTCGATTCAAGCGATTGCAGTACTCAGACAATATGAGCACATGCTCGACGATTGAGTTTTTTTTCTCCCTTAGTTTGCAGGCTTAAGAAACTTGTCAGAAGTCTCATACCTCTTGACATGGGCACTAGTCTGAAATTCCAATTTCAGTCTTTGGAACATCTCATATGTTCTATGATGTTTCAAAAACGTCTTTGGTGCCATAATTCTAAACCGTTAGTATTACATACTGAACTATCACGTAGTCATCAAAACGTGTATGCCAGATGTTTCCCAACATCTACAGACGATGCTCGAGGTTCAACACACTGAGCGGTGCATTAAGGACATAACCCTTCTATGCAGCAATGAGGACAATCCTCAGTTCACGGAACCAGTCCGCATAATTGCTACTGTCAACTCTCAACTAAAGTTTCTCTAGGAACATATCTAAAACAGTAGAACCAAAGCGAGAGCTACGACATAATTTGCAAAGACCTTTTGACTATGTTCATGATAATTAAGTTCATCTAATCAAATTATTCAATGAACTCCCACTTAGATAGACATCCCTCTAGTCATCTAAGTGATACATGATCCGAGTCAACTAGGCTGTGTCCGATCATCACGTGAGACGGACTAGTCATCATCGGTGAACATCTTCATGTTGATCGTATCCACTATACGACTCATGTTCGACCTTTCGGTCTTCTGTGTTCCGAGGCCATGTTTGTACATGCTAGGCTCGTCAAGTTAACCTAAGTGTATTGTGTGTGTAAATCTGGCTTACACCCGTTGTATGCGAATGTTAGAACCTATCACACCCGATCATCACGTGGTGCTTCAGAACAACGGACCTTAGCAACGGTGCACAGTTAGGGGGAACACTTTCTTGAAATTATTGTGAGGGATCATCTTATTTATGCTACTGTCATTCTAAGCAAATAAGATGTAAACATGATAAACATCACATGCAAATCATAAAGTCACATGATATGGCCAATATCATCTTGCGCCTTTGATCTCCATCTTCGAGGCGCGGCATGAACACCATCGTCACCGGATGACACCATGATCTCCATCATCATGATCTCCATCATTGTGTCTTCATGAAGTTGCCTCGCCAACTATTACTTCTACTACTATGGCTAACGGTTAGCAATAAAGTAAAGTAATTACATGGCGTTTTCATTGACACGCAGGTCATAAATAAATTAAGACAACTCCTATGGCTCCTGTCGGTTGTCATACTCATCGACATGCAAGTCGTGATTCCTATTACAAGAACATGATCAATCTCATACATCACATATATCATTCATCACATCCTTTTGGCCATATCACATCACATAGCATACCCTGCAAAAACAAGTTAGACGTCCTCTAATTGTTGTTGCATGTTTTACGTGGCTGCTATGGGTTTCTAGCAAGAACGTTTCTTACCTACGCAAAACCACAACGGTGATATTCCAATTGCTATTTACCCTTCATATGGACCCTTTTTCATCGAATCCAATCCGACTAAAGTGGGAGAGACAGACACCCGCCAGCCACCTTATGCATCAAGTGCATGTCAGTCGGTGGAACCTGTCTCACGTAAGTGTACGTGTAAGGTCGGTCCGGGCCGATTCATCCCACAATGCCACCGAATCAAGATAAGACTAGTAACGATAAGCAAATTGAACAAATCATCGCCCAGAACTACTTTGTGTTCTACTCGTGCATAGAATCTACGCATAGACCTAGCTCATGATGCCACTGCTGCGGATCGTAGCAGAAATTTAAAATTTTGTACGCATCACCAAGATCAATCTATGGAGTAATCTAGCAACGAGGGGAAGGGGAGTGCATCTACATACCCTTTGTAGACCGCTAAGCGGAAGCGTTACTAGAACGCGGATGAGGTAGTCGTACTCGTAGCGATTCAGATCGCGGTCGATTCCGATCTAAGCGCCGAACAATGGTGCCACCGTGTTCAACACACGTGCAGCCCGGTGATGTCTCCCATGCCTCGATCCAGCAAGGAGAGAGGAAGAGGTTGGGGAAGACTCCATCCAGCAGCAGCACGACGGCGTGGTGGTGGTGGAGGAGCGCGGTACTCCAGCAGGGCTTCGCCAAGCACTACGAGAGACGAGGAGGGAGAGAGGTAGGGCTGCGCCTTGGGAGAGAGAGACTCGTGTGTTGTGCAGCCCCAAAACCTCCACCATATATAGGGGCAAGGGCAAGGGGAGGCGCCCTAGGGTTTCCCCTAGGGGGGCGGCGGCCAGGGCAGATGGGATCTCCCCCTTGGGTGACTTGGCCCCCAAGCCAGGAGGTGGGAACCCTAGATGGGGCACCCCAAACCCCTGGTCACGTGGGAATAGGTGAGGGGGTGCACAACCCCTTAGTGGGCTGGTTTTCCCCCTTCCCTTGGCCCATGAAGCCCCCCAACACTTGCCAGGGCTCCCGAAACACCTTTCGGTCATGCTGGTCATCACCCGGTACCTCCGGAACACTTCCGGACTCCAAAACCCTTCGTCCACTATATCAATCTTCACCTCCGGACCATTCTGAAACTCCTCGTGATGTCTGGGATCTCATCCGGGACTCTGAACAACATTCGGTAACTGCGTACATACTTCCCCTATAACCCTAGCGTCACCGAACCTTAAGTGTGTAGACCCTACGGGCCCGGGAATAATGCAGACATGACCGAGACATCTCTCTGGTCAATAACCAACAATGGGATCTGGATACCCATGTTGGCTCCCACATGTTCCACGATGATCTCATCGGATGAACCACGATGTCAAGGATTCAGTCAATCCCGTATACAATTCCCTTTGTCTACCGGTATAGTACTTGCCCGAGATTCAATCGTCGATATCTCGATACCTTGTTCAATCTCGTTACCAGTAAGTCTCTTTACTCGTTCCGTAACACATCATCCCATCATCAAATCCCTGGTCACATTGTGCACATTATGATGATGTCCTACCGAGTGGGCCCAAAGATACCTCTCCGTTTACACGGAGTGACAAATCCCAGTCTCGATTCATGCCAACCCAACAGACACTTTCGGAGATACCTGTAGTGCACCTCTATAGCCACCCAGTTATGTTGTGGCGTTTTGTACACCCAAAGCATTCCTACGGTATCCGGGAGTTGCACAAACTCATGGTCTAAGGAAATGATACTTGACACTAGAAAAGCTTTAGCAGACGAACTATACAATCTTGTGCTAGGCTTAGCATTGGGTCTTGTCCATCACATCATTCTCCTAATGATGTGATCCCGTTATCAATGACATCCAATGTCCATGGTCAGGAAACCATGACCAACTATTGATCCACGAGCTAGTCAACTAGAGGCTTACTAGGGACATGTTGTGGTCTATGTATTCACACATGTATTACGGTTTCCGGTTAATACAATTATAGCATGAACAATAGACAATTATCATGAACAAGGAAATACAATAATAACCATTTTATTATTGCCTCTAGGGCATATTTCCAACAGGCCGTTGGATGATCATCCAACAGTCACTGCTTGTGCGTCAACCTTTTTTTTAGGAAAGCCTCAAATCTGTGGAAAACAGCATACAGCCCATCTGCCATTATTTCTAATAATTTACAGCCCATTTGCTAATTATTAAGGTTTTTTTGGAGCCCATATTCTTTTTGTTAGCATTACTGATGGGCCATTTTCTCGGCCAGCCGAATGAAAGCTCTCCTCGTTTTGGAAGATTTGCAGCCCAACAGACTTGACAAAGTGACTTACTTGGCAAATCTCAAAAAAATTGGGCTGTGGCCGTGGACCAGCTGTCAGCCTCTCCACGTACAGTACTCTTCCGATGGAATGTCGTTGACCACGTTGACCACGCCGCGTCGAGAGCACCAAGGCGGTGGATGATGGCGAGGCCTAGGAAGGGGACGACGCGGAGCCGGCAAAGACGCGGCAGTGGATGCCCACGCGGAGAGGAGTACGAGGGTTCACTGGTTCGGCTGCGGTGTGAGGCTGCCGTCGCCGCAGGGCCTGGCTAGCGGTGGGAGTAGTAGGGGGCGATGAGGCCTCATCGGCAGCACAGCCGGCCATTGGAGGCAAGAGCAGGCTGTCTCCCCGGCGCTGGTTTGGGTGGCTGGTGCAAGAAGAGCAGCGATTGAAGAAGCAGCAGGACCGTTCGATTCAAATCCAACGGTTACTGCTACTAGAATCGTTTGTTGACTAAGTTGACAAGCCTTGTGTACGCGTCAACTTAGTAGGCCCACAGGTCAGCCTCCCAACCGGTGCGCCCCAGATGTTAGTGGGAGGAATCATTTTTTTCGCGTAGTAAGGAGGCAGTTGATTGCATGCGGCCAGGCCAGCGGAGGGAGTAGGGTGGGTCGGGGAAGCCTGCGCGGCATCACAGCGGGCCACAAGAGGAGGGAGCAGGCAGTCCCACCGGCGCTAGTTTAGGCGGCTGGAGCAGGAAGATCAGAGATTGAAGAAGCACGTCGGCCGTTGGATGGACATCCAACACTAACTGCTGCTAGAATCGTGTGTTCACTGACAAAGCCTTGCGTAAACAAGTCAGCCTCGAAATCTGTGGTGTGTACAGCCCATTTGCTATTATTTTTATAATTTTTTACTCATTTTCTAATTCATATGGAATTTATTGCAGCCCGTTTTCCATTTTTAGAATTGCTGGCCATTTTCTAGTCAGTACCAGGTTCAAAAAATTAACTAAATATGTGGGAAATTTTGAAAATTCACAAATTTTTGCTAGGGAATGAAATATTCTTAATCCAAAAATTAATAGACATACTAAAACAAATTTAAAAATAAATTAGTACTATGTCAGGTTAAATCCAATGAAATACGTATAAGATATCAGTTGTCGGTGCTGAGCGACGACACCTATGGGATCACGAGAATCCCTACTACGGTTAGCGGGGCGCGGGGTCGTGGGAAGAGCGGATCTAACAGGTAGCACATGGTTCGTTTATCCAGGTTCGGGCCACGAGGATGCGTAAAACCCTACTCCTGCTTTGGTGGATTGTATATCTGTGTTCTTGAGCTAGCTATGGGGCGTGAGGAGCTCCAAAAAGCCGAATCCTTCTCCTGGTCGCCTCGGGCCTCCTTTTATAGGAAAAGGGGTCGCCACAGTGGCACACTATAGGTGGAAAGGGTACAGTGATGCGAGGTTATCCCTTGCATTACATGACAAGGCGCATTTAATGCGTCTTGCTTAGGTGTCCTTGCTTTATCGAGGACGGGGGAGAGAGATCCGTCTCGTCCGTCGCCGCTCCTTCTCGTGTCGACACGCGCCCTGGCCAGCGATGCCTGAGATGCCATGTAGGTAGGCAGGCAGCTGAGGTGGCGCAGTGGTGGGTCTTCACGAAGATCTGCATGCCGCCACGCAGGTGCCTGCCCAGCTGGTTGGGTCGGCAGATGCATGCATGCGGTGGTGGAGGTTTGGTCGGCGTGGGCCTGATGGTGGCCCTGCGGGTGTCCTCGGTAAGGCCTTGCCGGGGCCCCGACAAGGGTCTCGTCGAGGCGCCTGCTGTCATCCCCGGCAAGGCGCTTGCCGGGGGCCTTGTGGTCTTCCTCGGCTGGGATCTCGCCAAGGGTTGTCGTCTCCTTAGTGCGTATCTGATCTTTAATGTCTTCACGAAGATCTGCATGCCGCCATGGGGATGTCTCCCGAATCATTGCCCTTTGGGGGCAATGGACTCAAGGGTGACTTGCTCCGTAGGCGTGGGACGAGTCGCTGCGGCAAGGGTCTTGCCGGGGTTGCTAGAACTGTCTCCCGGCAAGGATCTTGCCAGGGGAGTTTGCTTTGTCCCCTTTGCTCTTCGTGGTCTTGGCCTTGGCGTCGTTCTAGTTCTCTTGAGCTTCGGTCTTACCCTGGCTCACCTCCCTTGCCTTGCTTGGTGTGGTGGTGCCCGTGGCTCAGACTGCCCGTGCACAGTTATAGGGGTACAAAAAGTGTACCCCTCTTTTTGTGCACCGACAGGAGCCCCCGGGCCTGGTCCACACATAAACGCAACGCGTTGTTTGGGCTAGGCCCAAAAACGGTGCGCGGGCAGGCGGGGCGGTTTTTACCGCGGTAAGATTCTTCACGCGCTGCGCTTCCCACGACACCCGCACGTGGCGTGGTGTGGGGAGGCGCATGTGACGTGGGCGGAATGCGTGGGGTTGGTTCCCGCAGGCATGCGTCACATCGTGGTAAAGGGGGCGGTTCGTGCTTCCCCATAAACGGAGGGAGGTGTGGTGGCGCGGCCCATTTACTGAATGGGGCCAAGGCGCGGTCCTCGAGGCGTCCACTCCCCACGATCACGGGGTGGGGAGAGGTCACCTCACCCGTTCCCTCGGTTCTGCACGTCCGCCACGTGTCTCCCATGCGCTTGGGGTGGCAAACGGTGGAGGCGGGAAACCGGGCCGTCGCTGGTTGGGGCAGCGGGTCGGCCCTAGCTCCCTGCGCCTCCCGTGTCTTGATTGGCCGAGCGGGGCGGCCAAGCCCCAACCCCGATCCTTTATAAAGAGCGGGAGGTGGGATGGTGTCCCGCATTCTTTCATCTTCTTCTTCCTTCAGCTTCTGCTCCTCCGTTCCATTCGTCATGGAGAGAGGGAACCCCGGTCCTTCAACAGTGGCGGCGAGGGTCGCCGCTCGACAACACATCCCTCCTTCTCCTGTGCCTGCGGTGGCAGAGCCAGCCGCGAGGGGAAGGGGGAGGGGGCGAGGCCGTGGGCGAGGCCGGGACGCTCGGGGAAGAGGAGGACGGGGTGGCGCGCCGGCCTTGCCTCCGCCAGCAGCTCCTCCTTCAATGTAGGTCCACGTTGGGGATGACCCTTGTGAGTTCTTCGTCAGGCTGCGCTGGCCGCCGCGCCGTCGCCTTCGTCTCCCGACTCCATTTGCGCGGGAGATGGAGCGGGATCCGCCGGAGTCGTTGTGGCTGCACATGAGGGGCTGCGGGATCAGTGGCACGCGGGCCCGCATCGACTTCCCCGCCCCTCACATGATGTATCTTCGTCGGGGATGGAAGACGTTTGCTCATATCCACCGCTTGTCGGAGGGGCGCACTCTCCATTTTAAGTTGATGGAGGGTGGCCTTCTCTCCGTCGGGGTCTTCGGGTGCTTTGGGACCCGTGCAAGGTGCTGCGTGGAGAGCTCTTCTAACAGTGAAGACTCCTCCTCGGGCGGGAGTGACGAGGAGGACAGTGGAAGCGATGACGAGGGTAGTAGGCGGCAGGATGACGGGTCCGATTAGTGTCGGGTGCCGCTCCGTGCGGCACCGGCGACCCCATCATCCGCGTCGCCGGCTCCTTGAACTTCTCGGGGTCGTCTCCTTGGGCGGCTGGCGTTGGGAGGCTGCGGAAGAGGAAGAGGATGGGCGGCAAGGCCGTCAAGTCGGAGTACGCGGGCATCGATGCCTTCAATGCAGGCTGACGTCCTGCCGCCTCGTCTTCGAGCTCTGCTTCCGGCGCCGCCATCACCATCCAGCCTTTGGACGACCACCAAGATGTTCTCTTGGTGTCTTCTGCCACCCGTAGCTCGCCTAGGCGCTTCTTTTGTCCCTTTCGCCTCCTTGACCTGCCTCCTGAGGAGAGGGACAAGAAAGGGATTACGGGCACCTTATCTCTTTTTAGTTTGTAAGCCTTCGGGCCTTTGTTGAATTTAAAACTTGTAATCCCATCATTCAAGTTTTTCATTCCCTATGGACTGTACCTGAGTGTAATGTTTTTAATGAAAAAGGGATGCTTGCCGGGTCATTTGTTTGCGGGTGGAACCCACGACAAGGAGTAAATCCTTGATATCTTCAAGATAAACATTTCCTTGCCCGGCAACAGGCCTTGCCGTTTCCCCACTTCGCTCGACCTACCTCACGCCTTTGGCGGAGGCAGGGATGAGGCGGGTTCAGGCTCCTTGTTTCATCCTTCCGCTGCCGCGACTATGACCAAACTTGGCCCCAGGAACGAGCCCTAGGGCCTAGAGTTATGGGAGCACGGTAGCTTGGGGGAAAACGAGGTTTCACATACCTCAGTCCATAATGGAATGCATGATAAGGGATGAAGAACTTATCTGAAGCTGCAGTCCCCGGCAACCCTGTTCGCCGTGGGTGAATCTTTGCTCTTGCAGCCCCCGGTAATAATGGCTTGCCGAGGGATAGATGCTGGTATGTTCCTCTTCTTTTCCTCCCCAAGCGGTTCGGCACGGATACCTGTGTGTCCTGTGAACCAAGGAAGACAAACGAAAGACAAAGAGACACACACTCGACCTCTAAGCTAGGGGTTAGTCGCCGCTAAGCACTATCAACCCTAACCAAGGACGAGACTCGACCTAGCATGCATGCTATAACTCAGGGTGCCAGCGCTTCATTTACTTATGCTCAGGGTCTGCGCCTGGCTTTGTACAAAGGGTTACATGCGTCATCGGCAATGCTCGTACAAAAGGTGGCTTGCCGGGGGGCCCGGCAAGCCTCGCCTCACGGGTAAAACTTGCGAAGATGCTCAATGTTCTAGGAGTTACTCACCGGAACGGCATCTTCGGTCTCCAGGCAGACTGCGCCGGGCCTGGTGACTCGTATTACCCGATAAGGGCGTTCCCACTTTGGCGTCAACTTGTTGGAATTCTTGGCCGATTGAACGCGTCGAAGAACAAGGTCGCCTTCCTCAAAGCTTCGGGCATGAACCTTGCGGCTATGGTAGCGGCGCAAGGCTTGCTGGTAGCACGCTGCTCTCACAGCCGCCCGAAGACGATCTTCCTCAAGGAGCGTTGCGTCATCTTGGCGCAGTTGCTCTTGCTCAAGCTCATCACAAGCGAGTACTCGAGGTGACCCGTATATGAGTTCAGTGGGGAGAACTGCTTCTGCCACGTATACCAGGGCAAAGGGTGTCTGGCCGGTGGCTCGATTTGGTGTCATTTTGATTGACCAAAGAACCGCCGGCAATTCATCAATCCAGCGCCTTCCACTCTTGTGCAGCCTGTCAAAGGTCTTTGTCCTTAAGCCTCGCAGTGCTTCGGCGTTTGCCCTCTCAGCTTGACCATTGCTTCGTGGGTGGGCAAAGGAAGCGAAATAGACTTTGCTGCCGAGGTCTTGGGTATATTGCATGAAGGTGTGGCTTGTGAACTGTGTACCATTGTCAGTGATGACCCTGTTGGGTACACCAAAACGGCACACTAGTCCCTTGAAGAATTTGACGGCTGACTGAGCTGTGACCTTCCTCACTGCTTCCACTTCTGGCCACTTTGTGAACTTGTCGATTGCGACGTACAAGTACTCAAAGCCCCCGACAGCACGGGGGAAAGGGCCAAGTATGTCGAGCCCCAGACCGAGAAGGGCCAGGAGAGAGGAATGGTTTGAAGGGCTTGAGCTGGCTGATGAAGCTTCTTTGAATGGAACTGACACGCTTCACACCTGGTGACTAGTGTTGTCGCATCCTGGAGGGCGGTGGGCTAGAAGAAGCCTTGCCGAAATGCTTTGCCGGCAATGGCCCTTGACCCGATGTGGGATCCACATATGCCTCCATGTATCTCCGCCAACAGCCCCAGTCCTTCCTCTCGAGGGATACACTTCAATTTCACGCCGTTCGGCCTCTTTCTGTACAGGACGTCATCGACGAAATGGTACATAGTAGAGCGACGGGCTACTTTTTCCGCTTCTTCCTGCTCCTCAGGAAGTTCCCCTGTTTGGAGGAATCGGACTGTATGCTGTGCCCATGCTGGAGCCTGGGGCTCGACGGCGAGGACTAAAGGCGTTTCCTCCGCTACAAGAGCGGCTGTCTCGACGGCAAGACCTTGATGCTCCGCCGGAGCTAGCCGTCCCGTGGCGGGCTCAGTATCTCCGGCAACATCCTTGCCGGCGGCTCCAGGGAGCTCGGCGGGAAAGTACTTGCCGGGCCCTGATTTACTCCTCTTGTTTTGCTCTGTTGATGGATGAATGGATGGCTGAGTTAGCTGAAGCACAAAGGTACCTGGTTCCACAGGTAGCTTGAGGGCAGCGCGTTTTGATAGGTAATCGGCGATATCATTCTCCGCTCGGGGAACGTATTCTGTCTGTATATCATCAAAACGCTCTTCCAGCTTTCTCACTTCATCGACGTAGGCCTTCATCAACGGGCTCTGGTAATCCTTGTTGACTTGCTTGACGACAAGTTGCTAGTCGCCTCTGACGACGAGTTTCTTGATTCCGAGGTCCGCCGCGATCCTAAGACCGGCAAGCAGCCCTTCGTACTCAGCCGTATTGTTTGTTGACACCTCCCTGGGGAAGTGCACCTGGATCACGTACTTGAGGTGCTCTCCGGTGGGCGCGACAAGCAGTACGCCAGCCCCGGCGCCCTGTAAGGAGAAAGCTCCATCAAAGTACATGATCCAGTCGCAACTTGCCTCAGCAGTCTCTTGGGTTTCTTCAGTAGGCGTCGCGGTCCATTCTGCAACGAACTCCGCCAGGACTCGGCTTTGAATCGTCGAGGTAGTCTCAAACTTGAGGCCAAAGCTGGACAGTTCTAGTGCCCACTCTACGATCCTTCCCGTTGCGTCTAGATTGTGCAATATCCATTGCAGAGGGAGGCGAGTGACGACAGTGATTTCGTGCGCCTGGAAGTAGTGACGCAGCTTCCTCGAGGCCATAAGAAGGCCGAAGAGCAGTTTCTGCACACCGGAGTACCTTGATCTAGCCCCTTCCAGAAGGGAGCTAACAAAGTAGACCGGGTGCTGCATCATTTTCTTCCTTGGCGGCACTCCAACCGGCTGTGTCAAAGATGTCGGTGCTGAGCGACGACACCTATGGGATCACGAGAATCCCTACTATGGTTAGCGGGGCGCGGGGTCCTGGGAAGAGCGGATCTAATAGGTAGCACACGGTTCGTTTATCCAAGTTCGGGCCGCGAGGATGCGTAAAACCCTACTCCTGCTTTGGTGGATTGTATATCTGTGTTCTTGAGCTAGCTATGGGGCGTGAGGAGCTCCAAAAAGCCGAATCCTTCTCCTGATCGCCTCGGGCCTCCTTTTATAGGAAAAGGGGTCGCCATAGTGGCACACAGGAGGTGGAAAGGGTACAGTGATGCAACGTTATCCCTCGCATTACATGACAAGGCGCATTTAATGCGTCTTGCTTAGGTGTCCTTGCTTTATCAAGGACGGGGGAGAGAGATCCGTCTCGTCCGTCGCTGCTCCTTCTCGTGTCGACACGCGCCCTGGCCAGCGATGCCTGAGATGCCATGTAGGTAGGCAGGCAGCTGAGGTGGCGCAGTGGTGGGTCTTCACGAAGATCTGCATGCCGCCACGCAGGTGCCTGCCCAGCTGGTTGGGTCAGCAGCTGCATGCATGCGGTGGTGGAGGTTTGGTCGGTGTGGGCCTGATGGTGGCCCTACGGGTGTCCTCGGTAAAGGCCTTGCCGGGGCCCCGGCAAGGGTCTCGCCGAGGCGCCTGCTGTCATCCCCGGCAAGGCGCTTGCCGGGGGCCTTGTGGTCTTCCTCGGCTGGGATCTCGCCAAGGGTTGTCATCTCCTTAGTGCGTATCTGATCTTGAATGTCTTCACGAAGATCTGCATGCCGCCACGTGGATGTCTCCCGAATCCTTGCCCTTTGGGGGCAGTGGACTCAAGGGTGACTTGCTCCGTAGGTGCGGGACGAGTCGCCGCGGCAAGGGTCTTGCTGGGGTTGCTAGAACTATCTCCCGACAAGGATCTTGCCGGGGGAGTTCGCTTCGTCCCCTTTGCTCTTCGTGGTCTTGGCCTTGGCGTCGTTCTAGTTCTCTTGAGCTTCGGTCTTACCCTGGCTCACCTCCCTTGCCTTGCTTGGTGTGGTGGTGCCCGTGGCTCAGACTGCCCGTGCACAGTTATAGGGGTACAAAAAGTGTACCCCTCTTTTTGTGCACCGACATCAGTGAAGAACAAAAACAAAAAAGAAACTTATATCCCATTTGCTATAATTTTTTTGGAATTTTCAACCCCTTTTGATATTACTTTTAACTGACATTGACCATAATCTTAAGCCAGGCCGGAATGCATCCCTCCTCGTCTTGAAATATTTGAAGCCCAGTAATTCGGAGAAAACAAATAGGCCTAGCTTGGGTATTCTTCAAAAAGAAATACTGGGCTACCTATTTTCCCAAAGAACTGGTGCATGAGCATTTAGCTTTATTTATTTACTTATTTATGTTTAGGGGACCATGAGCATGTACCTGGGCCAGATTCATGTGAGAGCCTCCCTTCCAGTTAATTATGGGCTTCTCTATTGGGCCTTCATCAGTGGGCTGCATCTTATCAACAAGTGGAAAATGTGTTCCGAGTGTTAAAAAAAATGTGTTTCGTATGATAAATAGTATGCGCTACGTACGGTACGGGGCACTAAAGGATCGAACCGTGCAACGACTTCCAAAACATTGTGTTTGTCATTCTAACAACACATTTATTCAACCAACAGACGAAATATACTACTAATTGTACATTGAAAACAGCAGCAGCAGCAGCAGCAACCAGGGCTGGGGGTGCAACAGAAGCAGTAAGCAGGCCAGAAGAGTGAAGACGCATCTCTCTCTTCCAAACCAAACATCAGCCATCATTACAAAAGGGCTACCAAAAAAGAACAAGTGTATGCATCAAACTAAATAAAGATCCTACTACACCAAGTGTATGCATCTAACTAACTGGCTCAGTTAGATGTTACTATTTATTAAGCTGTGGAGATTGGCTGACGGCTTGAACCAGACGGGTGCCTGACGGGGGAAACTCCAGCCAGCAGGTCAAAGTCTGATACTTGCGACCCTCTCTCCTACTTTGGGCTGCAGAGCGTGGCGGCACATATCAGGGTATGGTGCATGCAGAGACGCATGGTACGCTGTGTACACACAGTTTTGCCTGATGAACGAAACCGCACTGCCATCATGATCCTTGCCGTCGGTTATCTCCTGGTTAATCGGATAATTCAGTCCGACAAACAGAGAGCGTGTACCAAGGCTACTTACCGTCCTCTAGTCAAAAATTCCTGAAGGCCCAGAGAAGCTGGGATCCTGCTCAAAGACCTTGTAGTGACTGTGATTGTATTCCGCGAAACAACACGTCTAGTACGTGCGAACGATCATCAATCTTTCGCCGTCGTCTGATCGAGCGAGGAACCACCTTCAACTGCCATGCCGCTTTTCTTTGAAAGGTTCTGGGATTAGGAAGGGTAGGGACACCAGGCGGCCTACAACATCATATCAAGTTGGAGTCAAATAAAAAAGGGCTCTTGGTTTAGTCAATCTTAAGAACAACATGTTATGAGCATGAATATTTTTTCACCAAATGTTGACAGTAATATAAGCAAGCCATCATGATATCATAGGAAAGTAACATACTGCTGTAACAGCCGTTTGTAGCGATGACTGGAGTAGGCCAGCAATACGTCCAGCCATAGAAGGAGTCGACAGCGTAAATGAAGCCCTTGTGTTCAATGGCATCAGAGAACCATGGAGGATGTATGATCCTGTAATGGACGTGCAGATTTATCCACTTACCGTAGTGACCTGTCAGATAGGCGAGACCACGGTTGAAGAATGCAATTAGCCTGAAGTCTTCATAATTCGTGGATCTTGTGGGCACTTGGCAGATTACAACCTTGAGCAAATCAAACTTGGTATCATGTTGGCTACTGTAAGATTCCGAGTATTCTGGGCCGCGGTGCCAAAGCAGTGTAGTGTTAATCGAAGGAAGGGGGATCAATCGCCGGGTGTAGACCTCCACGAGCATCCAGCTGCCGCGACCGTCGACGAGCACCATCCAAGACATGTTCATGCCGACCTAGTACATACCGTTAATGTAGTTGAGGCTGACGGGGATCGGATCACAGTCAAGGGGGTTGATGCTCGCCACCCTACGATCGTTATGCTCCGTGACACGCCGTTTCTGAAGATCAGGCGGCATCAGCAAGCAAGGAGCTGGCTTAAAAAGCTCCGGCCTGAGGGCTTTGAGTAAACGGTACAGCCCCGACGAGCACGCGCCGAGCGGCATGGTACTGAGATTGTCCACACGCGAAACAATGAGCTTGATTACCTCTGTGGGGAGCGAATTCCAGCCACTCTTTCGGCGGACGCTGCTCGGTTCTGCCATTGTTAGTTCTTGGGTTTCGGACGAGGGGGGGAGGCGCCTTAGCGGGGATGGAAGATTGGACGAGATTATGTGCGGACAAAGATGGAGAAGCGAATATGTGCTGCGGGAAGTGGATAGGTGATGATGACTACAGCACCCCGCTTGACTTACGAGACACATACCAGCAGGGTAAGGTCATGTCGATGCTAGACAACTTGCTTGAGTGATCACAGTACTGGTACTCCCTACAATGCTATGCCCTAACTTGCTTGAGTAGATTAGTAGAGTAGGACTCTGCTCTACTACTAGCACCGGAGGAGTAGTATATTCTAATCTAAAACTAGCAAGATGCCTGTGCGTTGCACGGAACACCAAGATGCATTTTTATGAATAGTTTATCTTGTGAGAGAAAATGATGAACGAGGAAAGTCCTTATCTGCAAGTGTGGAGAGAGGTGCAGTTATCTTTTTGCAAAATTGCCATGGTTTACTTTCTATCCGTCAGATATAGATCGGACGGTCTATATTACACGATGGCAGGCACACCATCATCACCAACTCGATCTTTTATAAGAGTAGAGATAGTTACAAACTTCAATGCCCGAGCATGGAACGACTACGAACCGTTCTCAAAGACCGTGTCTACGTGGTGTTTGGACATGGGCGACAACCTCAACGCCAACGGTGCTGCTCCCGTTGAACCGTATGTGTTTCTGTCCTTCCTGTTCGAAATCATGGTAAAATTCATGTTTCTACTCTGTATCCTACTACTATGCTAGTCCACATGATTAGTTGCGAACGACGACTTCTTCCCCGACCTCGGCAACCTCATCCTCGATGACATGGGCGACAACATCAACACCGGCAACCAGTAAGATACAGGGTGTAGGAAGCGGTTTGGGAATTTGCATGCCTTTCCAACCAGTGAGATACTCCGTACAAAGTACGACAGAGAAATAACCACAGAGAAGGAAGCTAAAAGTAAACAATCAAACGAGCATTTTTGCATTTGTTTTGCATTGAATCGTTTCACAAGCTTGACTAGTGTTGTTTTTCTACTTTTACAAAAACCACATCGTAATGTTAAAACGTGCATTTGCACCTACATAAGTAATAGTAGTACTCCCTCCGTCTAGGTGTATAAGTCTTCCCTCCTTCTTGGTCACGGTGCACAACCGAAGATGACTTATTGACCTGGACGGAGGGAGTAGCACAGTCTGCAAGAATATATCGAGAGAGACATGTAGTGCGATAGTGGAAAAAATTATATGAGACCAGGTCTCACGGTTAGCAGGTGAGACCCGTCCTAATGGATGACACGTGGCATTAACAAATCACAAAGCATCTAATCTCTCATAGAATTATTTTCCTGCGATAGTATATAGTAAAGTTTGTGCTATATGCACGTACTTGCAAAATGCATACGAATACACAAGGTTTCCAAACTTTCCCTTTTACATACTTAATTAAGGACGCTAAAAATTCCTGAACGTTCGGGATTTATCATTTGCGTCCCAAAACTAATGAGATCGCCTTACGAAACAAAAATTATACTCCTCCTAAAAGCCACGACGCTCGCAGAAGCACTTGCGGCGTGCCACGAGTACCCTGGTGTGTGGCCATTTCCCAGCGCGCCGACACAATGCCTCTTCCTCAGCCTCGCAACTCGCGAGGTGCTGATTGGCGGCTTGCTGGCGGGTGAGCGCGATCTCACCGGTGTGGTGATCCGGCGCCAACAGGTACTCCTCCTCGTTGGAAGCATCCACCCGGTCCACGTACCGCCAAGCGTAGATGAGGTGCTTGGGCCCGTCTGCACTCAGGGCGTCGGCACAGGTGTCCTCCGCCACCCTCATGGCCCTCGCACGAGCCTTCTGCCAAAGAGCCAATTGCCTGACTCTCTCGGACGCGACATAGGCCTCCCAGGAAGCTTGTTCTGCGGTGCGCTTCTCTTCCTCGGCCTTCTTCTCCACCTCTATTTTGGCGCGCTCTGCTGGAGGCAAAGCCTCCCACAAGGTGACATCCATTTCTTTCCAAAGCTCCTCAAGGCTGGGGGGCTCGGCGGGCGGCGCGACATTCTCCTCGTAGTAGGGAGCCGACGCGTCCTCCGGTGCGTGTGCTGGCAAGATTAGGAACGCCGATGCATCCACCTCGACGTGTTGCGGCAAGGAGCGGAACACCGACGCGTCCTCCTCGACTAGTGGCGGCGAGGAACGGAATGGTGACGCGTCGCGTAGCGGCGAGGAGCGGAACACCAACGCGTCCTCCTCGACTAGTGGCGGCGAGGAACGGAACGGTGACGCATGACCGTCCACACGGTGCAGCAAGGGGCTCCTAGGGCTTGGGAGGGGCGATGCCATGGTGGTCGACGTGAGAGGGAGGGGGAGGAGATAGCGATGAACGTGAACGTGAGGGGGAGGAGATAGCGATGTCGTGGGAGGCGCAGTATTTATAGCGAGCAATGGCACACCTACGTAAGATATGGACTGAGCTGCACTGACATAACTTCCGGTCCAGTTGCGTCACTGACATGTGGGCGAGACCCCTATTGGGCCCATATGTCAGTGACCGAATGCACCTGCAGTTAAGTAACAGCTACGTGGGCATATTTGTTGGAGTAAATTACGGGGGAGCGAAGGGGTGGAAATATTTCTAGTCACAATGGATTGGACGGGGGGGGGGGGGGGGGAGAGTCATGCATGCAGATTTTTTTCACACGGGGTGGAGTGGTGGGACCGCCGGAGGGAGAAGGAGAGTTTGGCAGGCATATTGTTTCCACACATGGAGAGGAAAAATTTTGGAGACGAACGGGCTTCCTGCAGGTATGGGGAACGGTGCATAATAAGTCATCTTGCATGCCGGGCTAGGTATAGTCTCAAGTCATTAAAAACAAACATGCCTCACACATGTTCATATTTCAAGGTGCACTAAATTATTGCATGCGATGATTAAGGCTAGCCATAATGGTGGTATCTTAGTTGGTATCATGCACACGGGAATAGCAAACATGCTGATGTGGCAAAGAATTAAAGAATAGAGGGGGGTTAGAGTAACTAGAGTTCATGCATGCATTGGTAAACACATTTTTTTGTGGAGAACGACAGCACTAGTTGAGTACTTATGCAGACTTCAAAAACTATTTGACAATGTGTCAACATTCACAATGTCAAATCAATATTTTTACACTCATTATAAAACGTAGTTCTTATACTCCCTCCTTCCTCTATATAGGGCCTAATGCGTTTTTTGAGGCTAACTTTGACCAAATGTTAGAGCAATAATATATGACATGCAACTTACACAAAGCACATCATCAAATTCGTATGTGAAAGGAGCTTTCAATGATATAATTTTCACATTATGCATGTCATGTAGTATTAATTTTATCAATAGTCAAAGGCGGTCTTGAAAAACGCATTAGGCCCTATATAGATGGAAGGAGGGAGTACTCATTTCAGTACCTCCTCCGTCTAGGTGAGCAAGTCATCTTAGATTGTGCACTGTGACCAAGGAGGAGGGGAAAACGAGAGAGCTTAATGTTTATTTGCTAATTAATAGCATTGCATGCAATGAACTAACCACTGCATGTCATGTTTGGTAGTCTCAAGTCATTAAAAGCATGCACACCCACATCTCCTATTGTTTGATATGTAAAGAAACAAGAAATGAGGTAGAAGTTAATGCACCGCGCCTAAGTGTTTTGGGAGTATTGTAGATATTGATATTTTTAGTATAAATTTGGTCGTGGGATTTCATTGATGCCTGTCAAAGCGTTGACAGGTCTACTATGCGTGACCTGAAGATGAAAGCGTTGAGCATCTCGAAGTTGATCAACAATCTTCAATTGTCAAAGATTAGTTGTTCGGCCAATAAGGTGGCACACTTAATTGCTAAGTATAGCTTTGACAATAGATTAGATGGTATTCTTGTAAATAACGTACCGCCCTGTGTGGTGAATATTGTATCGAATGAGTGTACTGGTGTGGCTGGTTAATTAATATAAGGTGGTGTTCAAAAAAAGTATAAATTTGGTCAAACACTTTGCAAACGGCTGACGGGAGTAAAAAGGACCAGAGGGAGTATCATGCATGCGGAGTAGGCAAAAAAATTGCTTGTCTAAAAGAAGGCAAAAAAATTGCTCATTTATAGCCGGTCGAAGTCTCAAAGGGCGCGACCGCGCGAGGGAGGCGAAGGTCGTGGGAGGCGCAACGTTTGACGAAATTAAGTGAAGTTACATCCACGCGCCGGCATGGCGTGCGAACAGGCAGAAGCTATACCATCAGGCCTATGATATGGGTCTAGTAGACATGACATCTAGTGGGTCCCGCATAGTTCTCGAGAACTCTTTGGGGGCTTGCAGCCGTTTATCCATCGGGCAAGCCAGCAACCCCACATCGTACGCACGCCCTACTCATCCCCGTCTTCTACCTTACAACAGTTCGCTCCCAGTCATCCCGTCCTTTCACATTAGTTCACTCCCAGTTTTTTTGCGGGCTACAACAGTTCAACTTCTCCTAATCCTTCTCCAAAATCCATGGCCTCCCAAATCTCCATGGTCGCTGCTAAGTACCAGGTTAGAGCAATCACCGGCGATCAGTTCATCGTCATCTACACACGTGGATCCGAGATGGTGAAAGCATGGCTTGCTCGCTTCCTACGCATGTTCAATAGTTCCACGGATGAGTGGGTCGCTGGGCTAGATGTTGAGTACACCATAGTCCTGGTATGAGAGAAGGATCTAAAGGACAAAGAGAGGAAGAAGCCCGCCGTGATCCAGGTTTGCGTACATAAAGTTTGCTTGGTCTACCACATATGCCATGCCGACGTTGAGTGCCAGGATTTTAAGAACTTCCTCAAGGACAAAAGAGTGAAATTCGTTACTGTAGGATTTAAGAACGACAGTGACGTCCTGTGTCGGATAGGTCTCGTTGTAGGCCAGCCCTTCGATCTCCAGAAGGTAAGCCTGGTGTCCTCCTCTCAACCTTCAATGCTGACCCTGGCAGCAGCCATGATTGATCCTTCGTACGCTAAACTGAAGAAACCTCATCACGAGTTTCATCATGCATGGGAGTCGAAGACATTAGATGAAGATCACATCCTGTACGCAGCAATGGATGCCTACCTTTGTTTAAATATCTACAAGGGTTGGATGAAGAAGCAGGGCCCAGTGTCCGGTTCAAGCAAAGAAGCGTCGGCGAAGAGGAAGAGGAAGAGGGACGAGGACAAAGTCGAGGACGTGGACTCGGACTCCAAGTAGGTGGCAGTGCCATTGCTCATGCTGGTTCTACTGTAGTGTCAAGCGGACTAGTTGCTTATTAGTTTATTTTCAAGGGTGTGTTGTGCTGAAGCCCCAGCAGAACTATGTTTATGTTCTTTCTTGTTATTTGAACTCTTTAGTATGTACAGTAGTACTAGTACTATGTCTTACTACTGTTCTTCTTGCAGTTGGTACTACTGCTCGTATCTTCGTGTTCCTACTGTACTTAATATGTTCGTACTAGTAGTATAATTTGGGTCATTCGATTTGTGAAAGAAGTTCGACAGAGCGAAGGAAGAAGACGGCAGAAGAGGTGGAAGAAGCCCTTCTAGCCATCCATGTTGCATCAAACGGCTCACATGAGTCGACTGACCCAAATTGCTCCTTTAGATTGCAGGATCCACATGGCATTCAAGGTCTCGAAGGTAGATTCCGCGTCCGCACCCGGTTTGCGGGCTCGACGCGCGCATGATCGACTTCCGCCGCGACAGCCACCATGCGCGCCTCCTCCGCGCGGGCGGAGACGACAATGACACGCTAGTTCCTCCTCGCCGGCGTGCTGGAGCACGCGCTCGTCCTCCTCTTCGTACGCCGCGTGCATAGACGTGGCTCCACCAGCTGCTCGCGTGCTTGGCAGCGCAGCGGCATTGCAAGGAGGGACTGCAGATGAGGTGAGCGGGCGAGCCTTCGGATTCATGGCACAGTGATGGCGGCGACATGGCGGTGATGGGCGAGAAATTGTTGGCCGGAGCAGGCGGGCGCCGGCATGCGCAACGGCGGCGGCGGCATATTGATGAGTGCGCGTGTGGGAGCTTACTTTAGTTTTATATATAAGGTTGGTCAAACTTAAAAGAAAACCGTACTAGTACACGTAAACATTAGACTTAGGCAACGCTTTTATTAGTTACTAGCTTATGTTCTTGCCCATTGTGACCAGCCTTAGTACCACGACCACGATACAGAATCCTATGCAAGCGCGTGAACCGTGGCCGCGCGGTCGATCGAACGGTGCGTCACCGTGTCGCGCTTGAAGGACATCCACCGAACCTTTTTGTGTGTGTGAAAACAATCCTCGAATATTACTCAACTTTTTTCCTGTGAAATTTCTTGACGCTGCAATATTTCCATATAGTTGAATTTAGCTCCAGTTCATGTTTAATTGGATTTGGACGTTTTAGGTGCGCCCTAGTTTTTTTTAATACTGGTTTTGTGTGTGTGACTGAGAGAGAATGTGTGTATGTGTCCATATGTGTGTTGTGGCGGAAGGGCAATGTGGAGACGGTGTGCGTGTGATACAGACATATGGAGGTGTGAATGTGCAAATGATCGTGCATGAGTGAGACATAGACAGATGCCGATACGTTGTGTATACATGAGAGAACGGTCTTCTAGTTTACTTGTGTGTGTGTGAGAGAGAGAGAGGGAGAGAGAGAGACATAGAGAGGAGCATCCGTAACACAACAACCATCTCTCTCGATTCGTCCGTCCCTCACACGGTCGCATGCAACACATGCATCAACGCGCACATTTTGACACCCTCACCCGGCCCCTGCCCACCTCAAGGCCCGCACAATCTCTTCGTGAATACCCATTTCTCTCCTTAGGTTTGTTTTCTCTCAATATCTGACACACACACACACACACACACACAAAGAGAGAGAGAGAGACGCAGCACAACACACACAGACACACTCCGCCGAGCACACAATTCATCCCCATGCAAGGTTATACGGCGACCACTCTCGCTTGTGCTTCTTTGCACCCCAACATGCACAACACCTCAATCTTCAAAGAGAGCAATGAGCAGATCGAAGACGGCGACCACACCGCGCTAGAGAATACGGGGTCATTTGGAAGCAGCATGATGTGACGACGGCTGACTGACTCCTCCTCCCACCCTCTCTCTCTCTTGGACAAAATTACCAATCCCTCTCTCCCCCGCACAAAATTGTCAATCCCTCAACCCATGAGATCCTTCCCCTCTCGTCCATGTTTTTCCTGCTCTCTCATCAAACATGTTGTCTCTTCTCCTTCCACGTATACAGAATCCAGATGCACACGCATCTCATGTATATTACATGTATGCATCTTTCTCACAGACCTAACTTCTTCCTCTCTCTATCTCTCTCCCTCTCTGTCTCATTAGGTTTGTCTCCTACTCTCTCATCCACATACATACAATCTTTCCCGTCCTATCTGCTCCATCTTCAAAAGCTCTCTCTGCACATTTCATTCACACATTGGGATATGTCAAAATGTTGCTTCTATAATGGCTGATGTAGAGTTATGGTTGTTCTTGTTGCATCCTACAAAGTAATAACTATGAAATGCATTTAGATTCTCATTTGACTGGGATTATGTGAGTTTGAGCATGTTGTGAAGTACTATAGACCTTGTATACATCTTGGGATTCGACAATGATTGTAACTATTCAATTGTATAGACCATTACATTCGAAGTCAATAGCCTAATATATTTATTTCACAATTTCAACAAATGATTAGTTCACTACAAACTAAGAAAACAAATGTGTACTCCCTCCATTTTTATTTAAGTTCGCGTATTAGCATTGGTCAAAGTCAAGTTTTGTAAACTCTCAGAAAGCTTATAACAAATAATATTAACATATACAATAACAAATAAATACCATTAGATTCATTATTGAATGTACTTTCACATCATACATATTTGTTATGGTAAATGTTTATATTTTTCTATAAACTTGGTCAAACTTTAGGAAGTTTGACTTCGGTCAAACCTAATATACAGAGTTTACTACTACTACTACTCGCTAGTTGCTTAGCCGAATCACTCAACACGCCACACGGGGAGTCCAGTGTCACAAAATTTTGAGGTCGACGGGAAAATCTCCCACGACCCTGATTCGAGTAGTGGGAAGTTACCATCATAGCCTTCAGAACAGGCCTACGGATGACGCTTGGTAGGAGGCTGTTTTCGTAACTTCAGGTTCACCCTACCCAGCCAACCCCACCCCAGCACCCAGAGTAGTATACCTGAATACTCCCCAATTTCTATCCCCACCGCAAAATAGACTTCTCCATGGCACCGCAGACTTCGTGCTCCTCCCCTTTACATCGGCACACTCGTCCACCGCAGCGCATCTGCCTCATCGATGACCTCATACGCCGCACTGGAGCCGGTCCACCGTCATCATCGTACACGGAGCGTCTTCCCCGGCATCGTCTTCCACGGTCTCGTATCTGCTTCCCGGAAGCCGACGCCAAGCGCAGAAGTACCACCGTCGTGGACAATGAACTGACTCCCGTTGCCGACCATGACTCACAAAGGCCGCCGCGACCATCGTTCTCCTCCTCGATTGGTAATGTGTGTATTGAATCACTTAGCAGTACATGTGCAGTTCCAATTTTGTTCATACCTACCCTTCAAATTTCCTAGGTGCTATTGTTCCCGTAAAAGTAATTGGTTATAGCCTCCATTGTCTAATAGAATATCAGCTTGTAATTGTGCGTTGCTCCTATATCGCGTTGTTCTTGGGTAGGTTTTTCATCTGCAACCAGTAGTGTGGTAAATGATGGAAAGGTTTTCAGAACTAGCAAAATGGCCATGCGTTGCACGCATCAAGATGCATTTGTATGAGTAGATTATCTTGTTGGAGATGCTCTAACATGGCAGATGAGTGCTTTAATGTTGCCCACAAGATGCGCGAGTATTATTAGTAGTATATTTTTCTTGCCATGTTGAGATTTTAAAACCACGAGTGCGAACATGCAGAGGAGCAATGAAGATCAAACACGGGATATTCGGGACATCTTCAAGGAGCGTGGCAAGTTAAAGAGGAGCTTCACCGAACCTGTAAAACGAGCTTTGGTAAGTAACACCCTTTCAATTACTTTCGTGTAGCCTCGTGTTCTTCGATGTGTATATGTTGTAGTTTCTATTTCTCTTAAGCGTGGTGTTCTTCGATGTGTAATAAGAAGAGTCTTAATCGTCCTAATGCTTTCGTTTTTAGCTTGATGTAGGAAGTGGGTGTTCTCACCTTGTAGTCTGTTCTTATTTATTTTTTCCTTTTGAATTCACTTCTCCGAGTTCTGTTTACCTGGCTTCTACTAAATGGATCTAGGTTGCTCTGAGTATTTATCTAAAAAAGAAGTAACTTCATGTTAGGATGCAGTTCCTGCGAGGAGGGAAGTATGGTCAACCTCGAGATCATGTTTCCAAAATGAGGCTGGATTACACACAACGTGCCAGTTCCCTAATGATGCTGGATTAGACACAAAGTGCAAATTCCTAGATGATGCTGGATTACACACAAGCCAGGTGGAGTTGTGAGCTGTTCGTGTCCTCGTGGCATTAGTAAAGGCTGAAAGAAAGCGTGCAGCAGCCCTTGAGAATGTAGCTGAGTTCCTGAAGAAGTGAAAAGAGCAATCAGATGCTCTCTTCACCCAAGCCAAAGAAGAGATGGAAGAAGCCAGAAATAAGCTAGCAGAGGCAGAGCAGGCTAGGCGTCTCCTGCTATCTAAAACTGTTGTCAATACAAAATTTCCTTCATAATAGCTAGGTTCAAATGTTTATCCAGTCAGCATGCCTATTGTGATGTCCGTGCATCTACTGATGTGGCACAAAATGTTTTTTTCGGGTCATGTAATAACAGCAATTACTTTCCAAACAATAACAGGCGAAGCATTGGACATGGTATAGTTCACGCGCAAGCCCGACATTCCAAGTTCAACTTCCACATCAAACTCATGTTCACAGATATCTACACATTCATACATAATGTCCACAACCATGATTCACTTCAAAGCCAAAAAATGTGAGGAGAGTTATAAATAAAGAAAATCCTCTACTAGTTCCTGCTACTAGTGCGAGCACAACAAGTCAAGACCATGCATAAATTAATTATATTTTAGTCATTTTTTGTGTTCTAAAATGCCTGCCGGCTCGCGGAAGGACGTGTCACCGGCACACGCGCGGATTCAATGAAGGCAGGCGGGGCAGTCTTAAGCTGGTTGCACGCGGCGAGGAGGCGTGCTCAGCTGGGCCTGCAGCGAGTGCAGCCCTCTTGGCCGGCGCGCCGGTTCAATGCCTGCTCTATGAGAGGTCGCGTCCGTGTCAGAGCAATCACTCCCTCCAGTCCTTTTTTGTTTGGGTATAACAAAATCTCGTTTTCCATTAACATTTTAGTGGTAGGAGTTGTGCGTGTGTGTCTGAGAGAGAGAGAGAGAGGAGACGGTAGTCGGGATTGTCTGATCGGTAAACAAATGAATAATGTCAGTCTGGGATGGAGACGAAAAGGAGACCGCAACAAATGTTGTGTCTACAGGAGAGATAGAGGGAGTAATTTTAGTGGTATGAGTCATATGTAGAGACATATAGGGTGTGTGAGAGAATCCCATAGAGAGAAAGACAAAGTGAAAGACGAGTGGAGACTGTGTGTTTGGCGGTGAAAAAGAAAGCTTAGGTACCGAGTGATACCAGAGAATAGTAGAGACGTGAGAGATAATGAAAACCATGTAATTGTAGCGACCAGACCTCAAACGGTCCAATCTCTGTGCTCCGGTGTCATCCCTGGATCAGTAATGCTAACACCACACAGTACTTGAAGGATTTATAACAGAGTAGCAATCACACACCTATTACATCGAGTGTCTCAAAAGAGAACTTATTACAATAAATATGTCTTAAGGCCATCTAATAACGATAACAACGGAAGACTTGGAAGATAAGTGAGTCCATCAACTCCAACGGCATCACTGAGTATAGAACCACGACCTAAGGCACCTTAATCGTCGTCTGAAAAGTCTGCAACATTAACGTTGCAGCCCGAAATGGGTCAGCACATGGAATATGCTGGCAATGTAACACATAGAGAGTAATAAAAGAATATGGCTATTCTATATGCATATATGGCTGGTGGAAAGCTCTATGGTTACAGTTTTGCATAAAGCCAATTTTTCCCTACTACAAATGAATAAATTTTATTTAACTGTCATGGTAGTTGTTAAACATTGAGAATGGTTGACAGCATTCTCAATCCCACTTAAGCAGCATCATTAAAAACCCAACAAAATTAATTAGAGTAACATGATGAGATTCACATGATAATCCAAGCACTAGATACTCAAGATGTCCATAACCGGGGACACGGCTAACCATGATTAGTTTATACACTCTGCAGAGGTTTGCGCACTTTTCCCCACAAGACCCGATCTCCTCCGTTGGATTTCTCGCACTACAAGGTGTTTGAGAAACAGATGACCGAGACATAGTCTTTCAGAAGCGCTAGCACCTTACGAACGGGTAGACCGTACCAACCTACATCCCCTACATCTTCTAGTCTACCACTGTAAGAGTTCGCATGACTTAGTCAACTATGCTAGAGCCCATAGTAGCTTATGGCTGCACACGGAAGTTTCTAGCATGAATAATCTCATGATCCCTTTGAGCCTGGCTGGCGGTCCAAAAGAAAACAGGCAATCGCTAGAATACCCAGGTGCCTCAATCCACCCAGATGTGTGTTTAGGCTGCCACCTTAAATAAACCATTAATTAACAATCTCACATCTGTCATGGATACACTCACCCAATCCACGTCTACTAGCATAACATAGCAATAATAAGCAAACTTAGAGTAACTCCCAATGGTTTGATAATAAATAGGTAATAGGTTCTACCTCAACTACTCCCCAAACCCACAATTTAGTTAGATCCTAATCATGAAATGTGTGAGGATTGATCTAATGCAATAAAACTGGGTAGTAGGAGATATGATCAAAGTGTTACTTGCCTTCCTGATGATCCGGGAAACCTAGCGATTCGAAGTAGCAAGCGGCGCACTCCGGGTACTCTATCGCAAACAAACAAGCATACAATAAGTACTCGACTAATGCACAGGTAAAACTCGAATAAGAGATCTAACCTGAAAGTTCAACTTAAGAATTTCGGTTGGCAAAAAGAATCAAAACGAACGAAGCAACGAAAGACAAACGGCAAAAGAAACAAGCTTCATTTACTATTCTGGACCTAGGGCAAGTTTTACAGTGGCAAAAATTTGTTTGAGTTGGTTAAACAGAAAGAGGGTTTCGAGACGAAACTCCAGGCGCTTGAATCGCCTGATTCCGATAAACGAGCGAAAAGTTAAACTAGAACGAACATCGGATCAGAGTTCGCGATCAGAAAAACCGCGGATTTAATCCAAGAAAAAGAAAAACGACGAACAGGTTAACGAAAGAACGTTCGTTAACAGAAACTAAACGAAAAACGCGTTCGTTAAAACGAATGGCCGAGCGGGCTCTCGCTAAATAAATAAGCCAAAAAAACCGATCTATTTAAAAAAACGAAAACTAGGGTTTGCTAAAAAACCGGATCAGTTTTTTTCTCAAAAACCGGGCGGCGGGGCGGCTACCTCGGTTCGGTCCGACGGGGCTCCGGCGGGTCGGCGGCTATGCGGGGCGGCGGGGCGGCGGCAACAGCGGCGCGGGGCGGCGTGCGGCGGCAGCGTACGGCGACGCAGGCGGCGGGGCGGCGGCGGCGGCGACTCGGGGCTCCAGGAGGGGCCCCGGGGTGGCTATTTAAAGGAGGGGGGTTGACTTTGGGAGGGGGTCGGTGGCGCGAGGCGGCTCCGGCTCGGACTCCTCCCGAGTCCGGCAGGGAAGGCGGCGGCGGCTGGGCCGGCCTCGCTCGGCTGGGCCCTTGGCCCAGTTGGGCGCGGGTCTCTCTCTCTTCTTTTTTTTAAACAATTTCGCTGTGCCTAAAAAAATTCTAGAAAAATAAATAAAAATCTAAAAATGCCAAAAGAAATTTTCTCCGTCTAAATAAAATATTTAGAACAGGATGAACATTTTTTTGGCTCTAAATGCAATTTTTGAAAACGTGCAATTTTTGCTAAAATTCAAATAAAATAGCAAATAAAACCAAAATAAAACCTTATTTGATTTTTTATTAAATCCTCAATATTTCTTTATTTTTGGGGAAGTCATTTTATTCCCTCTCTCATATTTTGATAATAGAAATAATTGAAGATAAAATAAATAAAATCAAATGATCCCATTTTCAAAATTTGAGAAAAACTCACATATGAAAATAATGAAATCCCCAACTCTCTCCGAGGGTCCTTGAGTTGTGTAGAATTTCTAGGATCAACCAGAAAGCAATAAAATATGATATGCAATGATGATCTAATGTATAACATTCCAAATTGGAAATTTGGGATGTTACAAACCTACCACCCTTAAGATGAATCTCGCCCTCGAGATTCGGGTTGGCTAGAAAATAGGTGAGGGTGGTCCTTCAGCAGTTCTTCCTCTCGCTCCCAAGTGGCTTCATCCTCCGTGTGGTGGCTCCACTGAACTTTGCAAAACTTGATAACCTTGCTGCGGGTGACTCGACTAGCATACTCTATAATCTTGACTGGTTTCTCATAGGTCAAATCACTGTCCAGCTGAATTGCTTCCAGCGGCACTGTATCTCTCAGCGGTATGCCAGCCATCTTTGCGTGGCACTTGTTCAACTGGGAAACGCGGAACACGTCGTGAACTCCTGATAATCCTTCAGGCAACTCCAACTTATAGGCTACTTCTCCCATACGTTCCAAAACTTTGTATGGGCCTACAAAACATGGCGCTAACTTTCCCTTAAATCCAAAGTGCTTAACTCCTCGAAGTGGTGATACTCGAAGATAAACTCGGTCTCCGACTTCGTAAACTGTCTCCTTGCGTTTTGAATCTGCGTAGCTCTTCTGCCTGGACTGGGCTATCTTGAGCCTATCGCAAATCAATTTCACTTTCTGTTCAGACTCCTTAATCAGATCCGGTCCAAACAACTGACGGTCTCCAACTTCATCCCAAGACAATGGGGTCCTGCACCTCCTTCCGTACAAGGCTTCAAAAGGGGCCATCTTCAAACTGGATTGATAACTATTGTTGTAAGAGAACTCTGCATATGGCAAATTCTCGTCCCAACTAAATCCGTAATCTAGCGCACAAGCTCTTAACATATCCTCCAAAATCTGATTGACTCGCTTGGTCTGTCCATCTGTCTGCGGATGGAAAGCTGTACTAAACTCTAGTCTGGTACCCAAAGTTTCATGCAACTGATTCCAGAACTTTGAGGTAAATTAGGTTCCTCTATCTGATACAATGCTCTTTGGAACTCCATGCAGACATACGATTCTGGTCATGTATATCTTTGCCAACTTTGCACTGGTATAAGTAGTCTTCACTGGAATGAAATGAGCTACCTTTGTCAAACGATCGACTACAACCCATATTGAGTCATAGCCTGAACGAGTTCTGGGTAAACCCGTAATAAAATCCATGCCTAACTTATCCCACTTCCATTCGGGTATCGGCAATGGCAGTAGCAATCCTGCTGGCTTCTGATGCTCTGCCTTTACTCTCTGACATACATCACAAACTACTACATACTCCGCAATATCCTTCTTCATTCCGGTCCACCAGAAAGTATCCTTCAAATCCAAATACATCTTGGTATTTCCCGGGTGAATCGAATATGGTGAATCATGTGCCTCTTGCAGAATTAACTTCCTGATCTCCGAATCATTAGGCACATAAACACGGTCTTCAAACCATAGGGTATCGTGCTCATCCTCACGAAATCCCTTAGCTTTTCCTTTTCTCATTTTCTCCTTAATAGAGATAATATCCTTGTCAGTCCTTTGAGCTTCTCTGATCTTATCCATCAAGGTAGACTGAATCCCTAATGCTGCTACATAGCCTCTCGGAACTATCTCCAAACATAGCTCACGAAGATTTTTAGCTAACTCCCTTGGTAAATCTCCCGTCATTAAGGTGTTGACATGGCTTTTACGGCTCAATGCGTCAGCTACTATGTTAGCCTTTCCGGGGTGATAATGTAATCTCATATCATAATCCTTGATGACCTCCAACCATCTTCTTTGCCTGAGATTCAACTCTTTCTACGTGAAAATATACTTCAAACTCTTGTGATCCGTGTACACCTCACAATGGTTTCCAATGAGAAAGTGTCTCCAGGTTTTCAATGCATGCACTACGGCTGCTAACTCCAAATCATGCGTAGCATAATTCAACTCATGAGGCTTAAGCTGTCGTGAGGCATATGAAACAACTCTTCCTTCTTGCATAAGCACTGCTCCAAGTCCTCGACATGAAGCGTCGCAATACACCTCATAATCCTTGGTCTGATCTGGCAAAATCAACACAGGTGATGTAACTAGACGTTTCTTCAACTCCTAGAAACTAGCCTCACAGTCCTCGGTCCATATGAACTTGGTATCCTTTTTCAACAAATCCGTCATAGGCTTTGCAATCTTTGAGAAATTCTCAATGAATTCCGGTAGTATCCTGCGAGTCCAAGAAAACTCCGGATCTCTCCAACTGTTGTTGGCGCTTGCCAATTGGTCACGGTATCAACTTTAGTGGGATCTACTGCTATACCTTCTCCGGATATAACGTGTCCGAGAAATCCAACTTCCTTCAACCAAAACTCACATTTGCTAAACTTGGCATATAATTGATGTTCTCTGAGCTTTCCAAGTACCAAACGCAAATGCTCCTTATGCTCCTCTTCGTTCTTTGAGTAAACCAGGATATCATCAATGAACACTATGACGAACTTATCCAGAAACTCCATAAACACCTTGTTCATCATGTTCATGAAATATGCAGGTGCATTAGTCAGACCAAATGACATAACGGTATACTCGTACAGCCCATACCTGGTGGTAAAAGCCGTCTTAAGTATATCCTGTTCTCGAATCTTCAACTGGTGGTATCCTGATCACAGATCGATCTTGCAACATACCTTAGCTCCTTGCAATCGATCAAACAGATCATTGATCATCGGTAGTGGGTACTTGTTCTTGATGGTTACTTCATTCAATCCTCCATAATCAACAACCATCCTTAACGATCCATCCTTCTTTTCCACTAGAAGTACTGGCGATCCCTAAGGTGAAGAACTTGGGCGAATATATCCTTCATCCAGTAACTCCTTAATCTGCTTCTTAATCTCAATCAAATCCTTTGCGGGCATCCTATATGGTCTCTTTGATATTGGCCTTGTGCCTGGCAAAAGCTCAATCGAAAACTCAATATCTCTATCCGGTGGCATGCCTGGCAATTCCTCTGGAAATACATCCAGGAAATCCTTCACCACTGGCACTTCCTCCTGCACAACTCCTGTTAAACAATTTACTTGAGTCCTCTTTGGCACATGCCGTGATACATACTTGATCCTTCTTCCTTCTAGGGTGGTAAGCAAAATTGACTTACTGGCACATTCAATATTCCCTTCATACTTTGACAACCAATCCATGCCTAATATCACATCGAATCCTTGAGATTCCAACACTATTAGGTCTGAGGGAAATACGTAGTTACCAATCCTTAATGGTAACCGATCACACCATAGGCTAGCCATATATTCTGCTCTAGGCGAGGTTACTAACATGGGTGACCTAAGGACTTGGGTTGGCAGTTTATACTTATCCACAAATCCCCTTAATATGTATGAATGCGGTGCACCAGTATCAAAAAGAACGAGTGCAGTAAATGACTTAACCAAAAACATACCGATTACTGCATTCGGCTGCTCTTCAACCTCCTCCACGTTAACGTGGTTTACCTGTCCCCTGTTGAAAGGGTTCGGCTTCTTCCCAGAGCTTCCATTGCCATTTCCATTCTGGGATCCAGGACATTCGTTGGCATAATGTCCGATCTTCTGGCACTTAAAGCAAGTGACTTGGCTCAGGTCTTTCTTGGCTGGGGTTGATGGGTTGGTGCGGTTCTGGCAGTTGCTTCCTCCATTCCCATTACCATTCTTGGGGCCATTGTGATTGTGCGAGCTACCTCCTCCATGGGTATGCTAAAAATTTCCTCCCGGTCTAGGGGTAAAACGTGGCTTCTGCTGAGCTCCAGAATTGTACTTCCCTTGTCCATACTTCCTCTTGCGATTCTCAATTTGCTGCTGCTTCCCTTCAATCATGAGAGCACGATCTACCAACTCCTGGTAGTTGTTGAAGGTTGCTACCATCAACTGCATGCTCAACTCATCATTCAATCCTTCCAGAAATTTCTCCTGCTTAGTTGCATCCGTAGCAACGTCATCTGGGGCATAACGTGCTACTTTACTAAAGTCCTCCACATACTGGCCAACTGTCCGTCCTCCTTGGTGCAAGTTGCGAAACTCTCGCTTCTTTATGGACATAGCTCCTGGTGAAACATGGGCAGTACGAAAAGCCTGCTGAAACTGGTCCCACGTGACAGTGTCGACAGGGAAAGTGGCTGTGAAATTCTCCCACCATGATGCTGCGGGTCCTTCCAGTTGATGTGCAGCAAACTTCACCTTTTCCGCATCTGTGCATCCTGCCGTGGTCAACTCTCTTGCTGTCTTGCGGAGCCAATCATTTGCTACTATTGGCTCGGGGCTACTAGAAAACACCGGCGGATTCAACCTAAGAAAACGGGCTAAGTGATTAACAGGTGGTGGTGGTGGTGGTGGGTTGTTGTTGTTGTTCCCCTGATTCTGATTCTAGACTAGCAACTGCATCAACGTGTTCTGCTGGTGGATCAACTGGGTGAGCTCCGGTGGGAAGGTAAATCCGAGGTCACGTCTCGAAGGCATCTGAGGGTTTAGAAAATATGAGATTTAAGAAAAGAGAGGGGTCTAGAGAGAAAACACTACCCATATGCTCATGAGACAAAAGCAAACAATATACTTCATTCAATCAATCAAACAAAGGCATACAATCGATCTAACTATTGCAAAAGTGTTCGAACTACTATATTTACATGGTGGACTACTACTACTGATGGGGTGGTCTACTAGAAATATTCTTCGGTTGCAGACTCCATAATATCTGCTCCAGCTTCATCAACATAGTCATCATCGCTGTCATCTGGATCTGAGTCGGTGTCGTCGATGATGATGTAGTCTTCCGGGCGAATCTCCTTGGGTTCTTCGTCTTCTTCTACGGGTGTAGGGCCTCCCATAAATATTCCAATCTTCTTGATCAGATCGTCATTCTTCTCCACTAATACTTCGATTTCCTCTTCATAATCTTCACGTGTAGCCTTGAGTTCTTCCTCCAGTTCCTTGATTTTTTTCCTCGCCTTCTTCAGATCTATCATGTCGGCGCACATCTGGTTCTCCTGATGTTGAATGTGTTGGTTTAACTCCTGGATAAAAGCTGCAACTGATCTATCCTTCCTGGTGCTGATCATCTCCCAGTGCTCATCTCGGCGCCCACAAATCTGGTAGATAGTATCGTTGAGATCATTGCGGTAAACTTCTCCAATGCGTCCCATGGCGATGTGAGCTGTCATGCTCTTTCCTAGACTCCAAGTTGGTGCATCAAAAGAAAACTCTATGGGCTCAGTGACCAGCATGAACGTCCTTCCTGGAACTTGAACTTGAATCATCTAGCGCTCTTCTTCAGGTGAGTGGCGTTGTAGGTTCCGGTGAAGCTTGGTACTCCTATGTTCAGGTATCTAGTGACTTCCTTCAAGTGACGTCCAAAGGGTGTATCTTCATCCGGTTGCGTGAACTTGTTCCTTGCATCCGCCATCCTAAAAGAGTAGAAAAGATGAGAGGTCAGAAGGAGAAGAGTGTGAGTAGTGATCTAGGTCTTTAGCTTAGTGGTCGTGTCCTACAGTCAGTGTGTGCTCGGATACCATCTTGTAGTGACCAGACCTCAAACGGTCCAATCTCTATGCTCCGGTGTCATCCCTGGATCAGTAATGCTGACACCACATAGTACTTGAAGGATTTATAACAGAGTAGCAATCACACACCTATTACATCGATGTCTCAAAAGAGAACTTATTACAATAAATATGGCTTAAGGCCATCTAATAACGATAACAGCGGAAGGCTTGGAAGATAAGTGAGTCCATCAACTCCAACGACATCACTGAGTATAGAACCACGACCTAAGGCACCTTAATCGTCGTCTGAAAAGTCTGCAATATTAATGTTGCAGCCCGAAACGGGTCAGCACATGGAATATGCTGGCAATGGTTACATAGAGAGTAATAAAAGAATTTGGCTATTCTATATGCATATATGGCTGGTGGAAAGCTCTATGGTTACAGTTTTGCGTAAAGCCAATTTTTCCTTACTGCAAATGAATAAATTTTATTTAACTATCATGGTAGTTGTTAAACATTGAGAATGGTTGACAGCATTCTCAATCCCAATTAAGCAACATTATTAAAAACCCAACAAAATTAATTAGAGTAACATGATGAGATCTATTATATAATTAAGATAGAAGTCAAATAATCCATCACGTTCGTCCACATAGATTAAATTATGTCAACCATTAATTTAAGAGATTAACGGCTAAGATTTAAAGATGTCATTGTTACATAGAAATATTGTCAAGTATAAACAATTCAACATGTCATGTACAATAGCCTTTTTTTTAAATGTCATGTACAATTTCTTTTTTTTAGATCTGTCACATACAATATTGAATCTAGAGCAACTCAGTTCGGATGTGTTTATAATTGACAAGCAACCGTGTCCAATGCGGTTTCTTACCGGGAAAAGCCAGCTAAGTTGGTAAAAATAGAGCACATACCGAGAATACGAAGAAGTCGTACCCTCCTAGGACACCCACGCATGCGTGGAGACTGCTGCACATAGGTTTGCATGCATGGAGGCTGCTGTACACACGTTTGCATGCATGTTTTTTTTGTGGGGATGTTTGAATGCATGTTAATAAATGTAAATGGACTCCAATATGGTCTATCAATATTTCTCAAGTACAAAAAGCATGCATGCATGAAGCTAGGGTGCTCAACCAAAAGTTTGCATGCACGTGAACGTCCTAAACGGATTCACTATAGCCTATTAAGATTTTGAGCTGCAATGATGGTTCAGATTAAATTAACAAAACTTATCAGTAAGGGGCGGAAATCTAGGGGGGAAACTAAGATTAATCAAACCATGCATAAAAATTCATGGAGGCTGAGAGATTCATTATATTAGTAAAAACATCCATAACACGAATTGATGGACTAAGAAAATTTGAAATAAATCATTGACTCGAGAGTTTCCTATTATGATTAGGAAATTACGTAGGCACTTACATAGACTTCAGATATATGTCTTGCATAGCAGTCCATGGTTGATGTCATGATGCCGACGGTGATCAAACGCAAAAGAGCAACGAGCAATTATATTTGTGTTCCACACATGAGTAATATTAGCCGACGCCAATTCGCTAGGCCACCTCATCATTTGCAGGTGACGGAAATAACACTATGATGATCTGATCACTAGCCGGCCTCACATTATACACCCAGGAATTCAACGCTTTGAGTACACTAATGCGCCTCCGGATCAGGCTAGATTAGATCACCCAATACAGGTTCAATGCTATTCTATAGGGTGTGCCAAATCTATTGATATATCAACATTTCACATTTCTCCCTTACGCACAGTTTGGGTTAATTGTAATTTTTGTGATCTACAATATTTACCTCAGGGTTAACATAAATTTCCACGGGGCGCACAAAAACATACAGTCAATCCAAACATGCATACTGTTGAGCAAGAAAAATAATCAATAATGAACTACACTTATAGTTGTTTGAGCAGGACTTTGGTGAAATTAAATGATGCTATCGAGCATACACCAATTATTTTAGTGCTTGGAATTGATCTATGTAAATATGTATTCTATTCAACTCGGGTAAACAATTACATATTTTTTCCACTAACATGAGAACCCTGTAGTTGAAACTGCCATGCAGGCTACCCTTGGCACAAAATAGAGAAATGAAATTTCATATTTAAACATTAATTTCTAATAAAAGCACTTTATTAGTATACCATATGTACTTACCTATAATATTTTTTGTTGTCACATATTTCTCAAGCCACTACATTCCACTTTTCCAAAAAAGATAAACAAAACTATCCAAATGTGCAGGGCATCTCAAAAATAATAATTAAAAATTATCCAACACTTGGAGTATAAGGGGGAACAAATTATTGAAACAAAAAAAGCAACAAATAAAACTATAAAAGTACTCGCAAAAAGGAAAACATGCAAATTATTTGCTTTACCTTAGGCAGGTCAAATTAACATCGTTAGACACCACAGAGTGTAGGAAAATTCACTATCGCGGTAAAAATATATCACCCACTCAACCTCATATGCGTCCTACATCCATCCATAGGAGTTTGGCTTACCTCATGTGGTTAGGGGTTTGAGGCAATAATTATGAAAACATAATTAATAAGAAATTTTAATTGTTAAAAATCATATAAAGTTCCTTTCATTCAAAGAAGGTTGACGTAGACAAAAAACACATGAGATTTGTTGTGTCAATAATAAATATTATATGATGAGACAAAATGCAATTGTGTCTATGGTAAATAAGATAGGAGAAATATAACATGGGGATGAGCATACTACTCAAGCAATGGATATTAGGCAAAGAAAATCATAAAAACAACATAACCACTTTTCGAGGTAATAATATAGCTATTGAGAGATAACAACAGAAGAGACATATAAATGACTAATTCATCTAAATGCGGTTCCACCAAGCAAAGAAAGTGGTACAATCAATTGAACTACACAAACAACACTTATCTTAAAAGGAGACTTGCATGTCATTCTTAATAATCCATTGAGTCATTAAAATTTTAGAAACATGTTCTTTAATAACAGTAGGAAGTATCTAATTAGGAAACAAATATTGTAATTTCATATAATTTGAGATAGCAAAGGGAATATAAACAATAAATCTAGCCGCGCAAATGCGCGGGTGAACCTGCTAGTTCACATGATAATCCAAGCAATAGATACTCAAGATGTCCATAACCGGGGACACGGCTAACCATGATTAGTTTATACAGTCTGCAGAGGTTTGCGCATTTTTCCCCACCAGACCCAATCTCCTCCGTTGGATTTCTCGCACTACAAGGTGTTTGAGAAACGGATGACCGAGACATAGTCTTTTAGATGCGGTAGCACCTTACGAACGGGTAGACCGTACCAACCTACATCCCCTACATCTGCTAGTCTACCATTGCAAGAGTTCGCACGACTTAGTCAACTATGCTAGAGCCCATAGTAGCTTGTGGCTGCACATGGAAGTTTCTAGCATGAATAATCTCATGATCCCTTTGAGCATGGGTCGCGGTCCAAAAGAAAACAGGCAATCGCTGGAATACCCAGGTGCCTCAATCCACCCCGATGTGTGTTTAGGTTGCCACCTTAAATAAACCATTAATTAACAATCTCACATCTGTCATGGATACACTCACCCAATCCACGTCTACTAGCATAGCATAGCAATAATAAGAAAACGTAGATAACTCCCAAAAGGTTTGGTAATAAACAGGTAATAGGATCTAACTCAACTACTCCCCAAACCGACAATTTAATTAGATCCTAATCATGCAATGTGTGAGGATTGATCTAATGAAATAAAACTGGGTAGTAGGAGATATGATCAAAGTGTTACTTGCCTTGCTGATGAAACGGGAAACCTAGCGATTCGAAGTAGCAAGCGGCGCACTCCGGGTACTCTATCGCAAACAAACAAGCATACAATAAGTACTCAACTAATGCACAGGTAAAACTCGAACTAGAGATCTAACCAGAAAGTTCAACTTAAGAACTCCGGTTGGCAAAAAGAATCAAAATGAACGAAGCAACGAAAGACAAACGGCAAAAGAAACAAGCTTCGTTTACTATTCTGGACCTAGGGCAATTTTTACAGTGGAAAAAACTTGTTTGAGTTGGTTAAACAGAAAGAGAGTTTCGAGACGAAACTCTAGGCGCTTGAATCGCCTGATTCCGATAAACGAGCGAAAAGTTAAACTAGAACGAACATCGGATCAGAGATCGTGATCAGAAAAACCGCGGATTTAATCCGAGAAAAAGAAAAATGACAAACAGGTTAACGAATGAACGTTCGTTAACATAAACTAAATGAAAAACGCGTTCGTTAAAACGAACGGTCGAGCGGGCGCTCGCTAAATAAATAATCCAGAAAAAACCGATCTATTTAAAAAACCGAAAACTAGGGTTTTCTAAAAAAACGGATCGGTTTTTTTCTCGGAGACCGGGCGGCGGGGCGGCTACCTCGGCTCGGTCCGGCGGGGCTATGGCGGGTCGGCGGCTATGTAGGGCGGCAGGGCGGCGGCAACGGCGGCGCGGGGCGGCGGCGGCGGGGCGGCGACTCGGGGCTCCAAGGGGGGCCCCGGGGTGGCTATTTAAAGGAGGGGGGGTTGACTTGGGGAGGGGGTCGGCGGCGCGAGGCGGCTCCGACTCGGACTCCTCCCGAGTCCGGCGGGGAAGGCGGCGGCGGCTGGGCCGGCCTGGCTTGGCTGGGCCCTTGGCCCAGTCGGGCGCGGGTCTCTCTTTTTTTTAAACAATTTCGCTACGCCTAAAAAAATTCTAGAAAAATAAATAAAAATCTAAAAATGCCAAAACAAATTTTCTCCGTCTAAATAAAATATTTAGAACAGGATGAACATTTTTTTGGATCTAATTGCAATTTTTGAAAACATCCAATTTTTCCTAAATTCAAATAAAATAGCAAATAAAACCAAAATAAAACCTTATTTGATTTTTTAATTAAATCCTCAATATTTCTTTATTTTTGGGAAAGTCATTTTATTCCCTCTCTCATATTTTGATAATAGAAATAATTGAAGATAAAATAAATAAAATCAAATGATCCTATTTTCAAAATTTGAGAAAAACTCAAATATGAAAATAACGAAATCCCCAACTCTCTCCGAGGGTCCTTGAGTTGCGTAGAATTTCTAGGATCAACCAGAAAGCAATAAAATATGATATGCAATGATGATCTAATGTATAACATTCCAAATTGAAAATTTGGGATGTTACAGTAATTTATAATGATAGGGAGAGTGTGACACTTCTCAAGGGAGACGTCGAGAGACCATGTTTGCGAGGATAGGAGCAACATGAAGTGAGCGTGCGGGTGAGCTGGAGAAAAGATAGTGATAGCTACCTGAAGGAGCATGCATGCGAGAGAGATGGGCGTGAAAGGAGTGAACAAAAAAGGGATTCGAATATTTGAATTCGAGATGATGATACATGTAATCCATACTCGAAACCAAATTGATCTATCAAACATGCATACTCATATGAATTCACGCACATCTATGTTATTTAATATGTAGATATTACTGATCCATACATTTTGGTAGAACATAATTTGGTTAAATTTTTTCGAATTCAACCTTAAGATTTCGAGATCGTTGTATTTGTAAATCATATTATACATATAAAGGAGCAGAATTCTTTGTTGTGCTTTTGAAAGTATATACATAAAAAATGATGTATATAGAATGTAATTCCAATTGAAAATGGATCCCGCCTGAAAAAAAACAATACAAACGGGATTCGAATTGAGTTGGCACGGTAAACGTGCACTCTGCAAAATTTGAACGAAGCGGGGAAAGTCGCAGTAACCGCCCGAAACCAAAATCTGCGAGATGGAAATCACTGCTGCCTATCCCTGCCACGCAAAGCCAATATGCTGGATTTCTAAAGGTTTCGATAGAGGTAGGTTTGTAATTTCACCCAAACATGACGTAACTGCCTCTCACCCGGATTCATACACGGTGGGCACCAAAACACAGTGTGTCCTCGGCCGAAATCGACTCCCTCCCCGATTCATATTCATACACGGTGCGCCAAAAACAAACTCTCGTCGGCAAATATTCGGTGTATGCGAGATTACCGTCCTATCCCCAACCGACTAGTGTTGCTGTGATGTAGTAGAAACTTGAAACGGGGGCTAAGTTTGTAAATTTCCTCGCATTTGAGACAAGAGCGCCCTGAATACATGGTTCCCCCCTTCCTCTCTACCTCCCTTTTCCCCATTCGTACTCCGTGGGCGCCAAAACACCCTCTCCACCCCACCCTCCTCCGTTTGTCGGCGTCCGCCGCCCCATCCACCGCCATCCTCCTCCACCATGCCGGAGCTGATACCCCGACGCCGCCGTCCATTACAAGAGATCGACCTCTCTTATCCACGGCTTCGGACCGGGATCATTGCATCCCGTCCTCTCGCTTCATCCCCGTCGTCGTCCACCTTGCCGGCGCCGCTCCTACGACCATCTCGTCCACCGCGCCCCGCCGCCACCGTCTACCCTCCTAGATCTGCTTCCACGCCACCGACAGCCATCGCTACCGCAGCGTCGTCAAATTCTCAGCAGATGCGTACACGGCGCCGCACCAGAGGCGTTACTCTTTCGTATCTGCTCAACATATTTATCGCAGCAAGAAAATAGATCGCCACTGCTTTACTCTGATTTCTTGTCTTGGTTGCGAAGTTGCCTTTGTCCAGTTTGCACCTTTAGATCCGCCATGGCACGCTCAACACCATACTCGCAATGCTTATGGTTTTCCCCTTTTATATTCCACACTAGTTAAATCACAGTAGACTAAATTTCAAAATTGGGTCAATCGATTTTTCAGAGCTCGCCGGAGTTTGCCGGTGCGACTGAAGGGGCTCGGGTGGTTGTGGGGCCTCGTCGAACGAAGAAAACTCGACGTGGGTGGGGGTTGGGGTGGTGGTGGGGGGTGGGGGTGGCGGAGGAACATATGCGGTGGGGGCCGGTGGTCCGGCCGGCGGCCCGTGCGGTGTTCTGTATGGGAAGAATCAGAGACGAGGAAGAAGAAGGGTTAGGAGATGTAGGTTCTTCATCCAACCGCCTGAAGTGGTCGAGTGACAGCTAGGAGTTGCATTCTTAATGCTCTCTGGTTCATCATGTGTGGGCGCTGCGCAACCAACATTTTATTATCCAAAATCTGCATGCTCTTCTCTACCATGTTCCTCTGTCGGCGTTCTGGGAACGAGGGTCCCCAGACTTGCCTGCCTGCGCCCTGCAGCGAGGCTCAAAGGGGGACCCAGCACGACCCATCTTCACCAACACAAACTCAAGACCCTCGCGAGGGGCCAAGCCTCGCGGGGCGGACGACACAGAGCTTCCACAGGCACGGCCTCGTCAGGCTGGCTCACGAGGAGGCGGAGAGATCAAGGCGGGGTACCTCGCAAGGTGTCCGTGACGCAAGCCATCACGACTCAGGGCGCCAGGCGGGTGCCAGCCCGCGCAGCGTCCTCCTTTCCTCTTTGGTGCAAAGGGGGCAAGCGCAGCCGCGGAGTACCGAGGCATCAGGCAAAGGTTGCCGTTTCGGTGCAACGAGACCAAGACCAGGAGGACTACGAGACGTAGGTCACCGTGGAGCCCGGGACGGCGTCATCACCAGAGCTTTGCACAGACGAAGACTACTATTGTCAGGATAGCTGATACTTGCTTTCCCCCTTCAAATTAGCCCGCCACTGTTGGCTCCCTTCCCGCTCGATATTTGGGAAGAGGACCAGGGCCCCTATAAATAGGGCCAGACACCCACATGGCACAGGGTCGACCAGTTGGAAGGAGAGAAAGAGAGAAAGGTGGCTGAACTCCTCCCAGCAGTTCATCGCCCCAGCCAAGAACAGACCCTCGCGAGGCTGTTCTTCCTTGTATTGTTCGTCATCATCAGCCCAAGAGGCAATCCACACACCACACACTGGAGTAGGGTATTACACCACAACGGTGGCCCGAACCAGTATAAACCCTGTGTCCCTTGTGTTGTTCTTTTCATAGCTTTGATCCTAGCGTGGCGGAGGGGTGCAGGTAGGTAGGAGGCGAAATCTCCGCGCGCACCCCAGTGTTCGAACCTCAAGGGTCTGCCGGAACCCGAAATCCAACATTTGGCGCGCCAGGTAGGGGTGCGCCGGAATTCGTCTTCCACCGCTCCGTGCCCCGTCGCGTCGTCATCACCATGCCCGGCGACCAGGAGGGCAACCCAGACCCATGGGCTGCGTGGCCCGCCCGCGTAGAACCGCCCGCCTCGGGCGACCCCATGCCCCAGGCAGCTCGCGGTCTGCAGGGCGCTGCGGGCCGCGGGCGACGCGGACAGGCTTCGACAACTCTTACACCGCGGCAGGCACGGTCGGTAGCAAGGGCCTCCAATCATGCCGCGACCACGACACCGTACACCCGACGGGAGCAGGCGAACTTGAGGGCCGCGCTCACGGTGACCCGAGAGCTGCTGCAGTGTAGACTGCTGGAGGGCGGCCACGATGTACTGCTGGAGCGAGTGGCAGAGCTCCTGGGCTTCGCCGCCTCGGGGGCTCACCCCTTCTCCACCCAACTCCCATCTCAAGCCCAGGGCGACCCGCGTGGGGGCTCCGCGCGCGCCCGCGGGCTCCAAGGCTACTCCGACGCCAGCGAAGCTGTCACCACCGGACCGGCGGCGGCGCTGCCCCCGCCCCCGGTCCGAGAAGAAGAAGGACCCAACGCGACCCGCAGCCCCAGTGGGCGGCCGCGCTGCCACCCCGTGGTGGGCGTGTCAGGCAGGACCGCGTGGCATGTGGGGCATTACGGCGTGGCATTCGGGATGACAGCGCCGGAGGAATACGTGCCCCTCATGATGGACCAAGGACACCCTCACGAGAACGGACAAGGCTCGCTCCTCAGCCCAAGCTGGGGGATGAGGCACTAGAAGCTGAGCCTTTCCAGGAGCCCCGGAACGGTCCCACTGGCCACGCTGGAGGCAACGATTATCGGGTACCGCTAATTCTTCAGGAGCAGGTATACGCTAACCATGGATCGCAGGAGGTGCAGGTCGCCGCAGCAAGCAGCTGCCCCGCTCCCACGGTCTCCTACCCCTCGGGAGGAGGGCGCAGGGGGCTGCAGGAGAGGGGCCGAGATCCGACATCACCACCGCGGCGTTCAGAGCAAGGTGTTCTCAGGAGGTAGGCCCTTTGCTGGGGAGGTGCCTCAGGGCCTGCCCCTGGCGGAGGACCCGTGGTCGTTGGGGGAACTGCTGGCGACCGCTCTACCCCATCGGGCGGCGTCCTGGTTTCCGGTCGTTGCTGATGGCACTAGAGTTTGGCGCAAGGCGGGGCCCTCATCTGGCGATATGAAGCAAGGCCAGTACCTGTGAAGAAGGCCCAGTGCCTGTGAAGCTCGCCGCCCCGTGACACTCTCACGTAATAATGAGTGGGGCTGTACATGCCCCGGAGTCTCAGGGGTGCCGGCCTCAGGCCCTGGGGCTCCCTCCCACGCCCAGTGGCAGCACTTAGCTCCACACTGGTGAGAAGACGTCCAAGACTAGACTAGGTGCCAGACGCAGCCTTTTGTTTGCTTTCGTTGCCCTTCCCTTTGGTTGTCATTTTCCCCCACTGGATTCAAGTTGGATTCGAATTTGAGATTTGCGTGTGTTCGGGGAAGGGGTGCTTAGTCTCGTTCGAGCAATTTCTCGCGTTTTGGTTACCACTTCGTCTCAGCTGCCTTCCCTCGTGAGCCCCTCGTGAGCCGGGTCAGGCCTAGCTTGTGCGCAGCCCAGACTACCACCGTCGCGTCCTCTCAGGAGGGCGTCTTACTGCAGGTCCAACGGATTCAATCAGGAAACACTCAGGGCACCACAGCCTCCTACGGGCTGCCCCATGGCCAGCACGGGACAAAGGTAAATTAGCCGACCAGCGCGTCGCTTAAGCCAACCACTTGGCGGGTGCATGGGCAATGTAGCTCCTACTGATACGATAAACACAAGTTTTACATGAGGGGCTCCCCCTCCAAAATGCTCTCACAGCTATCAGGCCAAAACCTGAGTTCTATTCATACAGGGTAAGCAGGAACGATGCACAATCAGTCGGATGAATCTCCCAATGCGTCCTCAGGAGCGCCATCGGGGCCGTTGCTGGCGTCGCAGAATTCGCCATCGCTGCCCGCATTGCCACCAGCGGCGTCAGGGCCGCCCATCACGCCGCCCTCGTCGGCCGCCACGATCGCGTCGTCGTTGTCCGAGGCGAAGGCCCTGATAAGAGCCTCCACATGGTCTTCAACCCAGTGCGCCAGCTTACCTCGGACGGCCTAGGGGACTGGGGCGATGGCGGCGTCGAAATCGAAGTGGGGATCCATGCTCCGGAGATGGCTGAAGACACGAGAAAAGGCGCGCCTGAGCAGGGCGTGGCTCCTCTCCTCCACCAACCTGTCAGCCCTGATCGACCGCGCCTCCAGCTGCGTCACCACGTCAGTGAAGAATTGAAGATTGCCCATGTAGTTAACCACGTGCGGCTCGCCGACGGTCTCCTTGCAGATGTTGCTCAAGGCCGCGTTGGCCCTCTCCCAGAGCGTGGTGAGCATGGGGCCGTGCTCATGCTCCAGGAGCTGCCGCTGACGTATCTCGTCCGCGTTCTGGGGCGCGACGGCCTCAGCCTCCTTCATCCGCTGGCGAAGAAGGAGCACCTCAGCCTGGGAGGTGGTTAACTCACCTTGCGCCACCTCAAGGGCGGCCCGGGAAGCATCGGCCTGCCACGTCACCTCCTCTAGCTTGGCCCTCAGGGCAGCAGTCCTGCCTTCGGCTTCGGCCTGGATCAGCCCCAGCTTCTCCTCAAACTCGTGCTCGAGGTTCAAATGCACCATCGCAACCCGACGTCCGGCCTCCTCCAGGACACGGGCTTCCTGTGCAGCGACATCGTCCTCCGCCTGCGTCACCAAGCGCTCCCTCGTCTCCAGATGCTCGTACTCGCGGGTACGTTCGGCGGCTTCCAGCGTCAGCGCCTCCTCACGCTTCTGGAGCTCCGCTGAGTCACCGGAGGCCACCTTCATCGACGCGATGGCTGCCTCGCGCAGCTCCACCCGCTCCTCGAGCGAGTGGCACCAGGCCAGGAGCTCCCGAGCCCACTCCTCTACAGCCGTTCGCCGCCGGTCGGCCTCCCGAGCTTCGTCAGCAGCCCGAGACCGGGCCTCCCGAGAGGCCACCAATGACGCCTTGGCCTCTGCTTCATCAAGGTCACGCTGACGACGCACAAGGGCGATGGCGCCCTCCAGCTCGCGCCTCTCTGCAGCCAGGCGCAGGCCCTCGGCCTCAAGGCGCGCGTCTTCATCAGCAAGCTCCTCACCAAGCAGGCTCACTGCGTCAGTCGCCCTTCGAAGGAATCCTTGGCGGAGAGCGCGACGCTCCCGAGCGTGCTCAAGCACGTCTTCCACACCATCATCTGCCCCAAGCAAGCGCCGGCGGCTGCAGGTCAGCGCTCCCCCTCCGGGCTGGGGGCTGGGGGCTGGCGCCCTCGCGACGGCCGGACACGCCGCGTCAGAACCCCGGCCTGGGGCCAGCCCGACCTCAGGAGAAGAGCGCAGGAAGCGCCTCAGCCAATTGTAGTCCACGACCAGGCGAGAAGCCCATGGCAGGTTGGCTATGCCACGAGAAGGCTCGCGAAGGAGGATTGTGAGGTGCGCGGGGCCACGATACGCCTCGGGATGGTTCGCCTCTTCGATCGCCCTCACTACAAGGGCTTCGCTAGTTGGGGCGCTCGAGGACAGTGGAGGGGGCAAAGCCAAAGGGGACAGCTCCTTGGCCGTCTCACCAAGCTCGGCTGGAAGGGGCCTGCGGGGCAAGGGTCAGTAAGAGCAATGGAAGGATCAGGAGGAGGGAAAGGAGAAGGCTTACTCATCAGTGGTGAAGTACTTTCTGTGCTTCAGCAGGCGACAAGGGTAACCGTCGCCCAGGGCCTCCCTTCTCTTCCGGAGAGCCCCAAAGTCCACGCGGAAGCGGCCTAACAGTCGGGCGCAGGGATCGACCTGCGACAGAGATGGAGCGTCAAGACGATCAGCATCAGGGGCGCCTGCCTGATGTGCGCCGCCAATCGCCTCCCCAAGAGAAGCAGCTGGAGCCTCAGGGGCCCCAGTCGCAGGCGCAGAGGGCAGCTGTTTGTCACCCTCAGCCTCAGCGGTACGGGCCCCGATAACTGCTTCCTCATGAGCCTCGCCCGGTGCCATCACCATGCCGGGAGCCCCCTCGGCCTCTGGCGCCTCATGCCTCCCTGCTCTGCCACTTGAGGAAGAGTCGCCTTGGCCGATTGGAAGGGCAGTCACCACCACTGGATTCTCATGAGGTCCCTGGAGGCCGGCGGGGCGCAGCCCCCACTCATCAAAGACGGGCATCTGCTTCACGAAGTCGACCCTGCTCTGGCAGAGGTACAGCAAGGCCCCTCCCTGCCGGACGCTGCCGGGGTTGGGGTCCCCGGCCAATGTCAAGAGCACCGTCTTCAGCACCTCAGGAGCCAGGTCCTCTTCCTGGAGCCTCATACTAGCCTCGCGCCCACGGAAGGCCCACATCCGGCGAGAGTGGCGTTGAAGGGGAGCAACACGTCATAGCAGAAACTCCTTCACCACCTTGGGCGCTGTCACGTCAAGCGACCACAAGAGCGCGAAGCGGCGCCAGACGAAGACGAGCCGGGGGCTCTCGAGCGTCTGCTTGCCCCAACCCGAATTGGGGACAGCAGGCGAAGTCGGCCCCGATAGCAGGGGGCTGGGCACCCCTGCGTCCACATACAGCCACCGCTCGCGGAACCCAACCGCGGGCAGGGGGAGCTTGAAGTCAATCCCAGAGGCCGCAGTCTCAGGCGCGGCAGCGAAGCTCACGCACGCCTAGCATTGGGTAGGGTCGACAAGATGCAGCAAGAAGAAGTGGCGCAGCAAGGCAACCGAAGGAGCCCACCATGGCTTTGCAAACAAAGGCGAAGACCGAAAGGAGGGTGATGGACTCAGGACTTAGATGCATCATGTGGATCTGATAGTGGGAGAGCACGACATTGAAGAAAGCAGAAAAGGGGGGGACCAGACCCGCCCACAGGGCGTCGGCAAAATATGGGACCTTGGTAGCTATCCTGTTGATGGAGAAGTGGGGCGCGGGCCAGGCCGTCGTCCTCCCGCATTCATTGAAGATGGTGGCCAGAGCCTAGCTGACCTTGCCCAGGCCCTCGGCGGGGGCCGCCAACGGCGACGGGCAAGGCGGAGACGCGGGATTCTTCCCTCTTCCCTTCTTCGTCAGGGCCATGGCGATAGGGAGGGGGGGAAGGATTCGAGATTGAATTGAAAACGGAAACCAGGGTTCGAGCGGAGGAAGGACAGGAAGCGCTCGAGAGATAAAAGGGGAACGGCTGTGTACGACTATGGGTCCGCCTAGCAAGGCGCAAGATAAGGAGGGCGTGGGGGAACAGTGCCGCCCACGTCCAATCAACTGCCGCGCAACGCCTAAGGCCGTAGGCTGTTAGGGCCCGCGGCGCTTCGCTCTTGCCCTTTCCGCCTCCCTGCACGGCCAAGTCCGGGCGCGCCTTGGGCCCCGGGGCTACTGTCGGCGTTCTGGGAACGGGGGTCCCCAGACTTGCCTAGCTGCGGCGAGGCTCAAAGGGGGGCCCAGCACGACCCATCTTCACCAACACAAACTCAAGACCCTCGCGAGGGGCCAAGCCTCGCGGGGCGGACGACACGGAGCTTCCTCAGGCACGGCCTCGTCAGGCTGGCTCACGAGGAGGCGGAGAGATCAAGGCGGGGTACCTCGCGAGGTGTCCATGACGCAAGCCATGACGACCAAGGGTGCCAGGTGGGTGCCAGCCCGCGCAGCGTCCTCCTTTCCTATTTGGTGCAAAGGGGGCAAGCGCAGCCGCGGAGTACCGAGGCATCAGGAAAAGGTTGCCATTTCGGTGCAACGAGACCAAGACCAGGAGGACTACAAGACGGAGGTAACCGTGGAGTCCGGGACGGCGTCATCACCAGAGCTTTGCACAGACGAAGACTACTATTGTCAGGATAGCTGATACTTGCTTTCCCCCTTCAAATTAGCCCGCCATTGTTGGCTCCCTTCCCGCTCGATATTTGGGAAGAGGACCAGGGCCCCTATAAATAGGGCCAGACACCCACATGGCACAGGGTCGACCAGTTGGAGGGAGAGAAAGAGAGAAAGGTGGCTGAACTCCTCCCAGCAGTTCATCGCCCCAGCCAAGAACAGACCCTCGCGAGGCTGTTCTTCCTTGTATTGTTCGTCCTCATCAGCCCAAGAGGCAATCCACACACCACACACTGGAGTAGGGTATTACACCACAACGGTGGCCCGAACCAGTATAAACCCTGTGTCCCTTGTGTTGTTCTTTTCATAGCTTTGATCCTAGCGTGGCGGAGGGGTGCAGGTAGGTAGGAGGCGAAATCTCCGCGCGCACCCCAGTGTTCGAACCTCAAGGGTCTGCCGGAACCCGAAATTCGACATCATCTTCCGTTCTTCTTTAATATGTACTCTCTCCGTTCCTAAATACAAGTCTTTGTATAGATTCCACCATGGACTACATATGGAGCAAAATGAGTGAATCTACACTCTAAAATGTACCTGGATACATCGGTATGTGATCCATAGTGAAAATCTCTACCAAGACTTATATTTTGGAACGGAGGGAGTATGATAGTAGTACAGTATGTTCCTTGTACTGAAGATGAGCAGGGACATTTGCAGTGTAGAGGTCTATGCGGTCGATAGTGATGGACACTTTGAGCCTCTTTGATTCGTAGGATCTTGTAAACATAGGAATAGGATTTGTAGTGCCTGCCCACTTGAATCCTATAAGAATAGCAAGGAAATGCGGGGAGCTGTGCCGCCTTTGAGAGTTACATTGATATTAACAGTACCGCACCTTCACTTGAAGAGAGCTGGTATCCGAAGCCTTTCTAGCCATACCGGCAATACTAGCACATATATTCCAACAAGTTCCACTTTGCTGATTTTACTCTAATGCTTAAGGTTTTCCTGTTATATCTACACTATGACCTGTGTAGCTGCTTTGTGTCGCACTAGCAGCAGTCCACTCTTGAAGCTAAACACTGCAATGACTTACAAAATTGGCACCAAGGCATTGAGTGCCATTCTGGATGCAATGAAACTCATACGCTCCCCACCTGTTGATTCTTGTTCAGAATATGATCCTAATGACAATTCTGACCTCGAGGAGTCAAAGGCGGATGGCCTGTCCTGTTCACCCATCAAGGTGCCTGTTCTAATTTGGCAATGTTTTATTGATTGCGGGTATCTTGCATATGTTGTCTTGCATTTATTCTACTTTGTTGCACCGCCATCTGCTTAGTTTACTCATCATATATGTCGGGATGCCATGCCCATCCATTATCAATACATATTCCATCTATCATCATACCATGTTTTTCCCCTCAAATGTTGTTCTTGTGCATCAGACATCAAAAAGGAAGAGGGTGATTGCCGAACCTGAAGGAGCACCAGCAAAGTCCTTGAAAAACGTGGTGGTGCCGGAGAAATCAGACAGCACCCCACTTATATTGGCTGTACAACCAGTGACACAAAACATAGGACCGACTCCAGCAAACTGTACCCATACTTCACTGGCCACACCACTAGCCCCACCACACAGGACCTACACTCCAGCAAAAGGTATACTGATTTCATTTGCCATAGCACCAGCTGTACCACAAAAAAATCCCACTCCAGCAAAAAGTACAACAAGTCCACCGGACGAAGACCTATCCTAACTGTAGAGACGGCCAATTCCTGCAGATTGGAACCCCATTTAAAAGACAATGCTTTCAATGTTGTTAGGGACTATGTGCATATATTCCCATCATGGGAAGATTATTGTGAAGACAAACACCATTTTCACATCTTCCTGTCCAACTTACGTGTAAGTGCTATTATTCATGGCTATTATTTTCCTGTTTTCTGCTGATTGAACACATCAATGATTTACATTACATTGTTGTAACTACGCGAGGGTCAATCTGGATAGTCATGACGAGCAAAGCTTGCTTGTGCTTTTCAAGGAAGCATTGCACCAGTATCGGTGTTACCTGAGGAAATCACACTTTGATGGCAAGTCTATAAATGAATTTCCGGTGAAGTCTCCTGTGCTAAATTTAGAAGACATTGAATGGAAAAACCTTGTTATGCACTAGTCTCGTTCCTAGGATGAGTACTGTCTATGAAATCACATGACAAGTTGAACTTCTACTTTTCCGCATGTGCCTTACGGATCTTTTTTTTAGGAAATCTGCTCGAAGAAGAATTCCGGTTTGACAAGAACGACAGGATATCGCAAATATGCTGCCCACTGCTTTGCTCTTGTTACAGCAGTATGTGACAGCAGTATGCATGATAGCTTGCTTATCAATTGTTCGCTCCAAATTATCTGATCTGTATGAATGGTTACATTAGTGTAGAATATATCCAATGGCAATGTTTTTTTAGCTCTGCATTGTTCTTGTAAGTACATGCTGTCCTTTATCAATGTACTTATAATGACAAGTAGTTGTTCATGTACCATCACTCTGCAGCTTATTTTCCTTTGCCCTCCATTTTCTACACATCAGATCTATATTTACTCTTGCCATAAGTTTGGTACTGAAGAAGTTTAGCTGTGCATTGCTCTTGGCTGTACCTTTTGCCTATATCGCTGCACTTAGCTACTTGGTTATGTAGCATCACTCTTCATCTTATCTTAAATATTCTCCATTTTTTCGTATATTATCACATCTATATTTACTCTTAACAAAATGTAGAATAAAGGCAATGCTTTTGAAGAAGATTCTATGGTAAACTTCTTGAATTGCCCCCCCATCAGCATGGACAAGGCCTTTATAGAGCCTGTCTTCACCAATAATGTAAGTTTTTCCATCTCAAGCCTTCAAACTTTGTTGTATATATTTGGTTAGGCATGACTGCAATAGTTGTTTATTTTTGGTGTTTGCATCAAATTGCTTGTTTAAAGTTTATTATATGTAGTTCATAAACAAAAGTTCGTCCTTTCTCAATTTAAGTTTTCAGTTGTACAACCAAGTTCTTTCTTCATACCATGTAAATTAAACTATACAGAGCAAGTGATCTTCTTTTGCACTGCATGTATGCTTCTGTTCTTCATCTGTAATCCAGTGGTGTGGTGAACCTACCCACTACAGCACAATGTCATATTCTGCAATGTCTTAACTATGAAAAATGTCATATCATTCTACTATTATTTAAACCATCTCTTTATTTGCCAATCTGAAATGGTATAAATTGACAGCACACTAACCATTGATACTTATGAGTTCTTGATCTGTAATCCAGTGGTGTCGTGAAGCTGCCAACTCCTTCACAATGTCATTTCCTGCCATGTCTTGACCTGAACAATACCATATTGTGTTAATGCAAATTTAAACTGTGTCACTTTATTCGTCAGTAAGAAATGTGATGAATTGTCAGCACTTATACTTTTATGTGCAAAACCTGTCATCTGTCTGCTTGTTTATCTTTCAGAGTGAAGAAGATATAAGTGTTGAATAAGCGCAATCTCATCATCTTGCTTAGCTGCTTGTGCTGCAGCTCCCCAGCAGGGCTAACCTTTCTTGAACTCTATTGAAGTGTTGTCGGTTTTGTATATTATTTTGTCGGCGTGTTTATTTGCACTGGTGGCGATCTTTGATGCCCAGTGTATGTAATCTGCTGTCTGCTTGTGCTTTATTATCATAGTGGCGAACTTTTATGCCTAGTGGATGTAATATGCCGTAATTTCTTTATTGTATAGTATAGGTTTTTTCTTATTCACGATGCTGTAGTTATTTTACTGTATATATATATATATATCTTGTCTTCGCAGTAAACCGGCTAAACCGTAAAATTACGGTACATAATCGGGCCGTCATGCAATCACGATGTAGGTTGGGCCTGAAACGTGCCGATCAGCTCACGGGCCGACAGCAGCCCGAATCAATCCTGACCCATGATTGTGCGAATCAAATCACGGGATTTTAACAGGCCGAAAAATTGTCTCGGTCCTTGTTTGGCCCAATCAGATATCGGCTGCGAGCAGGCCGGATGCAAACCGGGCCGTAGTTAGGCCCAACTATATGACGGGCTTTTAACAGGCTGAAATTAATATAGGGCAGAAATGGTAAACGGGCCCTTAACAGGCCAAAACTAATATCAGGCCGAATTACTAAGTGGGCCTTTAGCAAGTGGGCCGAAAAGCATAGTGTCCAGTTGACGGGCCGAATCTGATATGGGCCATAATTAGGCCCAAAACCTCTTAAAGGGACGGACCTGATCTGGGCCGTAATTTGGCCCAGAACATGGTAGGCTTTTAATGGGCCGGATCTCATATGGGCCACTATTAGGCCCGAAGCGTGGCAGGCCATTAATAGACCGTATCAAATATGGGCCGGCATTTGGCCCAAAACATGGCAGCCAGTTAACGGGCCGGCCTACTAGGGTCCTCAAAATCTTGTGGGCCTACAGCTGGGCCAGCCCATTAATGTCGGCGAAATCTCATGGGCCTTTAGCTGGGCCGGCCCATTATGATCTGCAAGAATTTTTTGGGCCTTTACCTGGGCCGGCCTATTATGGCACACAAAAATCTTGTCGGCCTTTACCTGGGCCGGCCCATTATGGCCCGCGAAATCTTGTGGGCCTTTAGCTGGGCCAGCCCATTATTGTCCGCAAAATCTTATGGGCCTTTAGCTGGGCCGGCCCATTATGATCCGCAAATTCTTGTGGGCCTTTAGTTGGGCCGGCCCATTTAAGCTTGTTGGGCCGTGCCACGTGTCGACGTATCATAGGCGCCTTTTGTCCAGTGAGTGGATGACATCTGTCTCGACGATGAGCCGACACGTGTTTCCTCTAGCCAATGATGATTTTACACGTGGAAAATCCCCATTGGTCGGGGCTGTTAACGGGTTATCGGATCCAAAACCTGACCCGATAGCTTAACGGCATTCCGTTACGGTGGATGCCACATGTCGGTCACCCTTGACAAAAGCACTTCTGTGACACGCGATTTATCATCATGGAAGTGGACACTTCCGTGATGATAATTTTGGTAATGTCATGGAACACTTCTACGACAGCACAGGTATGACTATCTTGATTCTGTCATAAATTTGTCATGGATGTACATGCATGACAAAAAAATCGACCTACTGTGACAAACACGTATCATCACGGAAGTGTATTTTTTTGTAGTGCTATCAACAAAATTCAATTGACAAAACTACATCACAAACCTCAAAACCTCTTAGGAGGCTTCTGAAGACCTCGTTCAATCCATTCTTCGCGGATAGAACCCTTCCTACCACCGTAACCATCAAGGAACAGTGCTCTTCTAAAATGGACGCTCGTCGTAGCATGTCCGTCAGCATTTCCGGCGCTCCTGGGTCTTCGGAAACCGCCGCCGGAGTACAACATTCCTCTGAAGGAACCCGCTTGCTTGCCTCCAGAATCGTCTCCGGCTGTAAACCGAATGGTTCGGGGATGCCAGTCTCGATCTCGGAACCCCGAGTGACAAAGGCACCACCTTCGAGTAACACCTTCTTCGCTTCCTGTACTACTTGGTGTTCAGGAAGAGCCCTTCGGGACGATACCTCGGTATCATTTCCCCTATTGGGCGACATGGCCGGAGGAGGCGTGTCATTCTCCATCATCTCTGGAAGAAGATATCCCGAGGAGGAGGACGATTGAGAAGCACCAGGTGTTAACCTGCATGGATGAACATATATCGGATGATTACTTCACTAATAGGAAAAGAATGAGGTGCGTTTAAAGTACCCCAGCCTCGCTTATGGTCTGCCTCAAGGTTCGTCCTCATCATCAAACTCTACGGCAGCTTCGCTCGCCTGGCCCAAGCCGCTCGACGATGGCATTTTTCCTTTCTTGGAAGGTTTCCCCTCCTGATCTTCGGAGGTGACCCTGTTCTTGCCCTGGAGGGCTCCCTCTGCACTCTTGCCCTTGGGCAAAAGGATTTTGGTTTCCCCGAATGCAACCACCTGGTACGGTGTTGGAATCAGTATTCTTGTCAGTAGGTCGGTCGCAGGGCCTTCGGGAAGAGGCGTCGGACACCAGATTAACACCGCTTTGTTTATCCAGTCATGTATAGGGACGGATTGTTCAGTATCTTGGTAAGAGATGCTTGAATGGAAGGTGTTCGGATATCGAGTACTTACCGAAGTGTTCGGATGATTGCAGTCAAGGCCAACGTCTTCGGTGGTGTCCGACTATTGCTCTCGTTCCCCGAAATATAATTTCCACATTCCTTCATGCATAGTGCCGAAGAAGTGCTGTAGAGTCCGCTACCCTTCTGGGTTAAATTCCCACATACGAAGAGGCCGCCGCTGACATGGCAGGATCCGGTGGACTAGCATTATTTGAACGGCGTTCACAAGATCGATACCCTTCTCGGCAAGGCTTTGGATGCGACTTTGTAGAGTCTGCACTTCATTGACGGATCCCTAGTCAACTCCCTTATTGATCCATGAAGCGAGTTGAATTGGAGGGCCGGGTCGGAATGCGGGTATGGCCGCCCACTTGGGGCCCCGTGGCTCATTGATATAAAACCACCCTTGCTGCCATAGGTCAGGAGATTTGGCGAAAGTTCCTTCGGGCCAAACTACGCTAGCCAACTTGCTTATTATGATGCTGCCGCACTCCGCCTACTCCTCCTCTGCCACCTGCGGCCTCACACCAAAGGTCTTGAGCCACAAACCAAAGTGCAGAGGAGTCCAGAGTAAGGCCTCACATGTGACGATGAATGTCGAGATAAGGAGAACAGAGTCCGGGGCCAGATCGTGAAAATCTAGCCCATAGTAGAACATAAGCCCCCGGACGAAGGGGTTAAGCGCGAACCCTATCCCGTGAAGGAAGTGGGATACAAATACTACGGTCTCGCCAGATCTGGGGGTCCGTATGACTTGCCCTTGTGCCTGAAGCCGATGAAAGATTTCCGGGGTCAGATACCTCGCTACGCGGAGCTTCGCAATATCCTCCTCTGTGACAGAAGAAGCCACCCACCGGCCCTGCCGATTGGATCCGAACATGACTAGGGCTGGTGGCGATTGGAACCCGAGGGTTGGAACTTGGGGTGGCTGGGGTTGAGGAAGGAGCAAGCGCAAGGGAAGAAGACGAGACTGAGTCTCTTTATAAAGGCCCCGAATACTGGGCGTCTCCCCCTGGGTCTCTAAACTTACCTATCTCCAAGGAGTTGTACCCAGGGAACAGTTGGGTTACCCACGCCAGCATTGATGAAAATCCCGTAAATAAGGGAACACAATCTCTGCCTTGACAAGACGTGCCGATAAAACCGCGCCCCGAGACGTGGGGCGGCTCTCTAGCCGACGGTTGGAAATAGCGAACTGGGCAGGCGTAATATGACGTCATGAATAGTTATCAACAAGTTGGGCTCATGGGGCATTGTATTCTCTGCAAATATATACATAGGTCCGGATATACTTACTTCATCCGAAGACTACTCTGGAGTTCGGAAGGAGGGAACCCGCCTTGCAATGCCGAAGACAGAATCTGCGCGCCGGACTCCTCGTCGTTGAAGCCAGTTTCAGGGGCTACCGAGGGAGTCCTATACTAAGGGGTCCTCGGGCGTCCGGCCACTTATCCATGGGCTAGGCTGATGGGCTATGAAGACACGAAGACCGAAGGCCGTAATCGTGTCCGAATTGGACTCTACTTGGCGTGGAAGGCAAGCTTGGCGGCCGAAGATTCCTTCTTATGTAACCGACTCCGTATAAACCCTAGATCCTCTCGGTGTCTATATAAACCGAAGAGATAGTCCGGAAAGGACACGACATATACTCATTACCATACCCATATAGGTTAGACTTCTAGGGTTTAGCCATTAAGATCTCGTGGTAGATCAACTCTTGTAATACTCATATTCATCAAGATCAATCAAGCAGGAAGTAGGGTATTACCTCCATAAAGAGCGCCCGAACGTGGGTAAACATCGTGTCCCTGTCTCCTGTTACCATCGATCCTAGACGCACAGTTCGGGACCCCCTACCCGAGATCCACCGGTTTTGACACCGACACTATGTGATGTTTAAGTATGAATTGTCCACTTCAGTTTCATGAATGGCTATATTTGGTTGTTTATTGTGAGTAGATGCCTTGTTTATCTGTATTTGGTTGTTAGGTTGGTTGGAGTGAGCGTTTTTCTAGTTATCGAGCAGATGCCTTGTTTATATGTATTTGGTTCTTAGTTTGGTTGCAGTGAGCATTTGTCCAGTTATCAAGCAGATGACTTGTTTATGTGTATTTAGTTGTTAGGTTGCTTTTTTAGCATTTGTCCAGTTATCCAGCAGATGCCTTGTTTATCTGTATTTGGTTGTTAGGTTGTTTTTTAGCATTTGTCCAGTGATCATGCAGATGCCGTGTTTATCTTTATCTACTTTTTAGGTTGGTTGCAGTGAGCATTTGTCCAGTTTTCAAGCATATGCCGTGTTTATCTGTATCTGCTTGTTAGGATGGTTGCAGTGAGACTCTGTCCAGTTTTCAATGGCTATATTTGGTTGTTATATTGGTCATTTATGCCTTGTTTATTTCAGTCATTCACATTGTGTTGTTCATTATGTGCAAGTCAGAACTATGTCGCTCGACCACATCAATACCAGTTTGAACGGCTATATTTGATTCCATTTATTCCCGGTGTAGTTAACACATGCCCTTTATTTCAATTTTACACATTTATCTAGTGTGATGTTTAAGAATTACCTACGTTCTATTCATTTTCAACAATACCAGTTTGAATTGCAATATTTGATGGTTGTTAAGCCTGCTGTCGGTAACATTGCCTTCCATTTTATATATGTTTTAACAACATTCTGAAACCAACACATTCAAGCTATCATTTGGAGATGATGTTGTTTACCTTTGCTATATTTGTTTGATGTTAAGGTTGATGTACTTATCATGCCTTTCCACTACTTATGCAGGACAACAACGGGAGTACCCACCATTTTTTGCCGAGGTTAGCTTCATCCCTCGTCTTGTACTCCCCCTGTCGTTCCATAATGTAGTGCATATAGATCCAGGCCTGGACACTTGTTAGCTTCTAATATTGACTTGTTGCTTGTAGGTACATATGCCCTTGGCAAGGATCCACGCATCGACCCTTTTTGCGTATGGGGCAATGAGATATTTATGAACAAGCATCAAGTTAGGAAACTGATAAGGATTATTAGAAAAAAGATACGAATGGTGGCAAGCATATTATTTGTTTATGCTCTATTCAACACAACAGTGAGCTGTAGGATGGTAACTACAAACTCTGCAGTCTTCTCTTTTTACTGCCCATAATGAGTTGTTAGACAACAATGTCTGAATCTTTTTCGTTCCTAGTGGTTCCCGAAGCAGTTCACTCAAGATTACCTCGCAGAGTACATGATTGGTGGACATGCAATGAAGGTTAAAGTATTTCATCCAGACTACAATGAGCATCGAGTAGTCGTAATGAAGACAGTGAAGGATGGGCGAGCAGCCATCACAAGGGGTTGGCCTAGAGTCGTGCGCCCATTACGCATGGAGGAGGGCACAATATGGGCATTTCGCTTCACATTCTCCAGCAACCAGAATGTCTTTCGCCTCTCTCTTTACAGTCTTTAGTACAACTGTGGTTCATCATTCTTTACTTGGTGCTTCTGTAGTTCTTCGGTATATGTACATGTGCATCGAATTATGCATTCGTGGTTGAACCTATATTTGTAATAAAACATGGTTGAATATGAAATAAGTGATTTCCTACTTTCAAATTCAAAACATGTGATTTTTAAATTAGGGCTTACACTTCCCACACGGTTTGTGAAAGTGAAACGTCTGCGATAGACGTGGAGATCAGAAATGTTTCTAGGATCCACTACGTGTGCGATCAATCTCCACTGCACACACAACTTTCTCTTGAAAACTATTTGCATTAGGCCACCTTGCGCAAACGTTTACCACATAAAAACTGTGTGTGACGGACAGCCTTTGCCACACAGTTACTTCTACGGACCGTGTGTGATGCATTCAAGAACGCAGACGATAAAATTGTTAATATCGTGTGCAATGGCAATGCTATCACAAACGATTTAATGGGAAAAATTGTGTGTGATGTACCTGTGAACAGAAACGTTTTCCTTGGAGCGACTGTGTGGGATGTACATATGAACAGAAACGTTTGGCAGGGACTCACTATGTGGGATGTACTTGCGACTAGAAACAATTTCGCCTATATAATTGTATTTTTTAGCTCTGAAAGTGCGTTATATCGACTAGAGGGGGGTGAATAGGCGATTTTTATGAAAGTCTTCAGAACATGGGAGTTTTGAAGATAAACGATAAAATTGAACCTATTACAATGCAGCGGAAGGTAGACTACACTAGGCAAACCATAGTCAAGTATTCAATGAAGTGAAAGCACAAAGACTAATAGCAGCTAGGTAGTAAGGATCAGGTAGGAAGATATTGTGAAGTCAAACAGAACACGCAGTCACTCAGTGAAGACAAATGATAGAGCAAACATACAATGACTTCACAAGGAGTAACAGTAAGTAATGTGAAGTGAAGATGAAACTAGTGACTCGTTGAAGACAATGATTTGTTGAACCAGTTCCAGTTGCTGTGACAACTGTACGTCTGGTTGGAGCGGCTAGGTATTTAAACCTTAGGACACATAGTCCCGGACACCCAGTCCTGAACACGCAGCTCAGGACACCCAGTCCTCACCGTATTCTCCTTGAGCTAAGGTCACATAGACCTCGCCCAATCACTCTGGTAAGTCTTCAAGGTAGACTCCCAAACCTTCACAGACTTCGTTCACTGGCAATCCACAATGTCTCTTGGAAGCTCAGAACGCGACGCCTAACCGGCTGGAGGATGCACAGTCCTTCAAGTGTAATAAGTCTTCAGATCACACAGACAAGAAGACTTAAGTGATGCCCAATTCTCTCTGGCTCTGGTGGTTAGGGCTTTTATCCTCAAGGAATTCTCTCTCAAAGGCTTCGAGGTGGGTTGCTCTCAAATGACAAAAGCCATACTCTTCAATCTGAGCAGCCAACCCTTTATGGTTGTAGGGGTGGGCTATTTATAGCCACTTGGCAACCCGACCTGATTTGTCCGAAATGACCCTGGTCACTAAGGAACTGACATGTGTTCCCAACGGTCAGATTTCAAACTCACACGACAACTTTACTTGGGCTACAAGCAAAGCTAACTTTGTCCGACTCTTGGACAAGATTCGCTCTCATAGTCTTCACTCGAAGACATAGGTTTTTGGTTTAGGCATCACTTCAGTCATTCTGACTGGTTCTCTTGACCCCACTTAACAGTACGGTGGTTCCTATGACTCAACACAAAAGAAAAAGAACTACGAAAGATCTAAGTCTTCGACCTCCATAGGCTTCATATCGTGTCTTCTCTTGTCATAGTCTTCAATGTGAATATCTTCATATACCACCTTTGACTTCAATGTCTTCATACATTTTTAGGGGTCATCTCTGGTAGTAAAACCGAATCATGAGGGACTTCTACCCAGTCACTCAGTGAAGACAAATGATAGAGCAAACATACAATGACTTCACAAGGAGTAACAGTAAGTAACGTGAAGTGAAGATGAAACCAGTGACTCGTTGAAGACAATGATTTGTTGAACCAGTTCCAGTTGCTGTGACAACTGTACGTCTGGTTGGAGCGGCTAGGTATTTAAACCTTAGGACACATAGTCCCGGACACCCAGTCCTGAACACGCAGCTCAGGACACCCAGTCCTCACCGTATTCTCCTTGAGCTAAGGTCACATAGACCTCGCCCAATCACTCTGGTAAGTCTTCAAGGTAGACTCCCAAACCTTCACAGACTTCGTTCACTGGCAATCCACAATGTCTCTTGGAAGCTCAGAACGCGACGCCTAACCGGATGGAGGATGCACAGTCCTCAAGTGTAATAAGTCTTCAGATCACACAGACAAGAAGACTTAAGTGATGCCCAATTCTCTCTGGCTCTGGTGGTTAGGGCTTTTATCCTCGCAAGGAATTCTCTCTCAAAGGCTTCGAGGTGGGTTGCTCTCAAATGACAAAAGCCATACTCTCAATCTGAGCAGCCAACCATTTATGGTTGTAGGGGTTGGGCTATTTATAGCCACTTGGCAACCCGACCTGATTTGTCCGAAATGACCCTGGGTCACTAAGGAACTGACATGTGTTCCAACGGTCAGATTTCAAACTCACACGACAACTTTACTTGGGCTACAAGCAAAGCTAACTTGTCCGACTCTGGACAAGATTCGCTCTCATAGTCTTCACTCGAAGACATAGGTTTTTTGGTTTAGGCATCACTTCAGTCATTCTGACTGGTTCTCTTGGACCCCACTTAACAGTACGGTGGTTCCTATGACTCAACACAAAAGAAAAAGAACTACGAAAGATCTAAGTCTTCGACCTCCATAGGCTTCATATCGTGTCTTCTCTTGTCATAGTCTTCAATGTGAATATCTTCATATACCACCTTTGACTTCAATGTCTTCATACATTTTTAGGGGTCATCTCTGGTAGTAAAACCGAATCATGAGGGACTTCTACCTGTGTTATCCTGCAATTCTCACAAACACATTAGTCCCTCAACTAGGTTTGTCGTCAATACTCCAAAACCAACTAGGGGTGGCACTAGATGCACTTACAATCTCCCCCTTTTTGGTGATTGATGACAAACTAGTTGAAGTTTTCAACGGGGAATATAATCTGTGAAATTGTAAAGGATAAGGAATTGTCTTCATAAGTTGCAAGGGCTCCCCCTGAAGATGTGCATATAAGTTAATTTGCTTTTGGAATGCAAATGCACATGGCAGGTGGTACTTGTGGAGATCCACTTCAACTTATGATGACAATCCACTGTGCATGTGAAAGTATATGAAGATAATGACATGCATAATGGAAAATGGACGTCTGCAGAATGAGCTAAGTGCGGAATTTATCGTTGCACATGCAGAATTTATCTTCGCAAAACCAGGTGGCAAATAAGTAGCAGACGACCATCTGGTTTAAGTGTTACAACTCATAAGAACCAAATTTAGCAAAAACGAGAGTTGTAAGCACGAAGCAAAATATAAAGCACCCACCCATATGGACCCGCTTGAAGACTATCAATCTCATATGCTTCTCCCCCTTTTGTCAGTAATGACCAAAAAGGTTTGAAGACATAGAGCCTCTACTCATTCCCATGAGGAGTAGGTGAAGTAGCAGGGTTGTTGGTGTTGTTTGGCGGTGCAGAAGAGCTTGGAGGTGCTGAAGGAGGTGGCGGTGAAGTAGCATCGTCTTCTTCCTCAATAATTCCGGCAGTGACTGTGGCAGCAGAGGAAGAGAACTCAGAGTCTTCAAGGGATGGAGTTCCTAGCAGCACAGCCCTTCAAGGAGGTGTGGAGTCAAACTTGAATCTCTTAGAGAAGCCATCCTCTTGAAGATCAGCTTCAGAACACATCATCGTGAGCCCTTTCCATGTGCGGCGACAGGTTTCATGGGCAACGAAAGCATTCTTGGTGGCAATATTTCGAGTGTGATTAACATCCACCCAGAGGCTTTTCATCTGACGCTTCAGCCAGTCATGATGTCTATCATGTTTCTGATGTAGAGCCACAAGAAGCTCTCGGTCGTTGAGAACACAAGTGCGCTTCTTGGGTCTTGGAGCAGTGGCACTGTCAGTGGCTTCAGTGGAAGCAGGGTGTGGTGCACATGTAGTGCCAGCCAAAGGATACACCCGAGAAACTGCTTCAGCGCCTTCAATGTTCTGTGTAAAACTCTGATGTTCTGCATTCTGAAGACTTAGAGGTTGGTTGGCAGGCTCAGAATATATGGCTTCAGTAGACATGTCCACGTCAGGCAAGAAGATCCGATGGTTGCGGGCTGAGGGCTGATAAGAGATGGCAGAGTGTAGCTTGATCAGCCGCATGACCCAAGGGGCGTAGAACTTCAAACCAAACAGATCAATGCCTGATGCAGCAAGTTGGCGTATGAATAAGTCCTGTGCATTGAAGCATTTGCCATGAAGTATATAGAAGACCAAAGTCTTCATTGCACCCTGAAGCTTGGCATTTGGAGAGTGCCCTTTGATAGGCCAGAGAGTTCGCCTGATGATGTGATAGATGGTTCTGGGCAGGTACTCAAGGTCTTCAACGAAGAACTCTGTGGGATACGCAGCATCTTGGGGCAATGGCTTCATCATGCTGAGCATTTGACTCATATCAGGTTCTGGCCGCTGAAAGATGCTCTCAATAGCTTCAGCATGCAGCTGACAGCCTTGCTCGAAGAGATCGCCAGGAGTGGGAAGCCAGTGAGCTCAATGATGTCAAATGCATTGGCTTCGTGATGAACGTTGCCAGTCATCCACTCCAGGACCCAAGTCTTCGGATCTCTGCTGTACCCTTTGATGTGAAGTGTGGCATAGAATTGTAGCAGCAGCTCTTCATTCCAATGCTCTTCATCAGTAACAAACTGCAGCAGACCCACTTGCTTGAAGCAATCCAACGCTTCTTCTAGACAGGGCACACCAGCTATAGCTTCAACGTCAAGACGCTTGTGTGGGAAGATGCTACCTTGGTTGTAAAGAATGCAAGAGTAATAGCTTCGCTGAGGATAGCTCCAGAACCGATCAGATGATATCCTTTCCCTTGAGTAGGGGTTCCTGGAGCTATTGAAGAACGTGTTGTCTGCCCTGAAGCCATTGATGTTGAAGGAGCCAGGTGCTGATGCAGGACTTGGAAACCTTGGCAGTCTTGGGATTGGCTTCTGGACCTGAGGCCTGTGCTCAACATGATAGTTGAATTGGGGTCCGGCAGTAGACTCAGGAACAGAAGTGGTGGGATCAGTGGCTTCGCTGTCTTCTGAAGCTTTTGCTGGGGAGGGCTCCACATTAGCTTCGTTGTTGGTTGTGGCAGCCTCAAGATTTTCATCCTCCACTTGACTAGCTGGAGGGTCGGTCACAGGCACGTTCTCCTGGAGAACTGCTTCTTGGTGGAGCAGGGGAGTGGGATCTTGTGGTACTTCTTCTTCTGCGGCTGATGCAGCCGGAATGTCTTCAGCAGAGACTTGAGGCCTTGGACCTTTGCGAAGCCTGCGGAACGCAGACGACGCCTGTGGAGTTGGAGTGGGCTGGGCCTCATAGTCTTCTTCCTCTTGTGGGTGATCTGCCCATGAAGCATCCTGTGCAATTGGCGTTAGTGGACGACCAATGCTGATGAGTTCGTTGTTTTCTAACTGAGGAAGGACTGCATCATCTTCTACATTGTCATGATGACCAATGTCTTCAGCAGCGATGGGATCAGCTGCTGGAATGTCTTCAGCTTCAGGAGCCTCTGTGGAAGCAGGCTCATGAACTGTCAGTTGACGTTCTGCGTCAGGATGAACCATAGAAATGGGTTCAACTATCAAGGGCTCTATGGGAGCAGCCCGAGCTTTCTTGGTCTTTATCTTTTTTCTTGGTGGGGGTAGTAGGAGAGTCTTCAGAGTGTTTCCTCTTCCTGGCTTCAGCCTCAGCAGTTCTTGTCTTCTTGAGCTCTGAAGCTGTTGACTGGCTCTTTGGCTTCGAGCATGTCATTCTTGTTGGGAAGACAATCGGAACTGCTTCTTTCCTTGGTGCATCAGATTCAGCCGTAGCAGGCTTCTTCTTCTTCTTCGCGGCCATCCTGGGGTCGATGCTAGGACGCCCAAGTGCCTTGCGCTTCTCAGCCTCATTATAGGCTTGCACACATTTGTCAGCCAGAGTCTTCATGCGCTCACGCAAACCCTAAGCTTCTGCACGCTTCTTCACAAAGGCTTCCTTGAGCTCGTGCATTATTGTCTTGAAGTTCTTCACTTCTTGCACGCTGAGCTTGGCCATATGCTTCTTGAACTGAGCCTTTTCATAGTCAATCTTCAGCTTCAGCTCAACACTGCGCTGGGCAATTGCAAGTTCTGAAGCAATGGCGCCTTGGAAGGCGACACTGAGGCCAATGGGTAGCTGCAGATCTTCAAAGCTGATGTTTGGCGTGTCAAACCACTCGTCAATGAAGTTGTGGATGATGGTGACATCAAAGAGAGGAAGATCATTGAAGATTTCCGCTTCTTCTTTGCTCTTGATGAGTTGCTCAAGAGCGTCATCTACAAGATCTTCATCACTTGACAGATCAATGTCATCATTGCGCAGAATGGCAGTAGCTGTTAGCTCTTTGCCAGTGTGAGACAGAGGCATCTTGGCCTTCTAGGGCCTTGAGACGCGTGATAAGTCTTTAGACTGCACACTGTCTTCAGGAGGTGCAGTTGCCAATGGCTTCGCCCTTGAGATTTTTGGTGAAGGGGCCAGCTTTGAAGCTTTTGGCTTCTTCAACTGCTTTGGCTTCGGCACTGCAGGTGCGTCATCAGACTCAGTGTCAGCTGCAGGCTCATTCACTGCAGTCCCTTGAACCAAGATGTAGGTGATGAGGCCTTTAAGGTTGGCGAAAGGACCGATGACATTGAGTTCTGCATGTTGTGTGCCATCTGCCCTTGGAGATGAGGGACCAGGGTTGAAGTCTAACCCAAAAGTCTTCTTGTTCTGCTTCGCTGAGTTCTGAGCAAACTGGAAGTTGCGCTTGAACAGATTGTCGTCACGACACCGTAGCAGTGACAACAAATGTGCATCAGCAGGCTGTGGTCCACGGACCATGCATGGATAGAAGCCTTGAGCAATGGCTTCATCTCTGGACCTGGGTAGAGGATTCTTGAATAGGATGTCTCCCCACGGTCTCTTGATGGCGTTTTTCTCAGCATACTCCTGGGTCACAAATCTGTATTTGAACCATTGTTTTGCCCAATATCTTCGAATCCATTGGATTCGGGTCTGGCGCTGACTGTAATCCTCTTCAGGATCTATCTTGTACATTTCTGAGAGTTCATCTGGCAGATCTCTGGAGGTCTCACCACGACGCTTTCTGCCACCCTTCCTTGCTGCTTTCTCTGAAGCCATAAACTTTAACTTGAAAGGCTTCAAGACGTTCAAAGGCTTCAAAGGTTTTCGTTTGCTGGACCAACAGGAACTGGCTTCGGGAGAATTTATGTGATGCTGTAAGAATTCACACTGAGAACTGCTAGACGAAGTGGGAGATGAGGCCGAGCAGTTCGATCTTTCGTGCCCTAACTTGGCGACGGAGGACACCTACGGTGACGACGGAGAGGACGATGTCCGCGGTCGGCGTGAAGACGGCATCGGAGAGGTTGCAGCAGCGAAGCGCTTCGTCGCCGGCGTCGTTGAGAGCTAGCGGTGGCGCTAGGGTTCGTGCGAGGGTGGAAGAAGAGATAATGACCGCTGTGAGTGTGTATTTATAGGCACAGGGGCGGCACTGTGCTATTACACAGGTGCCCCTGGCGATTCGCATTTGAGGAACATGTGGCCATTATGCGGAATTTTGGGGTTTGTTCCACGTCCCACGCACGCCTGGATTGTCGGGTGGTCATTCCTACTTCTCCGGAATTCATGTGGAGGAATGAGCATTGAAAACGGACTTAATGGTTGTCTCTGTATCTTCTGCTGACAAGGACGCAGAGAAGACATTTGACAGTTTCAATAGAATGCATATGACTTGGAGAGATAGAGTTTGAGATAGAAAGCATAGAGAGGTTAGGGTCCGATCACATTCACTTAGTTCAAAAGATTCAACACGAAGACATAGCTATAAGTGAATGCTGTAGAGGACAGTACACTAGCATATATATATATATATATAATCAACATAGTGAAGATAATCATGAAAATATGTTGAGATCGAAGCCAAACCAAATGTGAAGACATTGCAAGGTAACGCCATGAGTGAAACACTTCAAAATAGAACGTTTGGTGGTGGCGTTACCCACCTTATAGGAAGTATTAGACCCAGACACGGTGCACAATTATCGTGGCGCTCCGAAGTCAAATTCCACATTAATGTATTCACACTTAGAATGTATGTCTTCATTGATTGAAGATATACTTCACTTCGTGTGTTGCACATCTAAGTCATGAATATGCATAAGGGTTAGGATGTGTGCCTGATCACAGGACATTTGAGGATTCCAGGATATTTAGCTCACACCGTAACTTGCAAAACCTCTTCTCATCCAAGGGCTTGGTGAAGATATCTGCCAATTGCTCTTCAGGGTTGACGTGTATGATATCAATGTCTTCCTTCACAACATGATCTCTGAGAAAGTGATGACGAATTTCAATGTGCTTTGTCTTCGAGTGCTGAACTGGGTTGTTAGCAATCTTGATGGCGCTTTCGTTGTCGCAGTAAAGTGGCACTTGCTTCAGATGAATGCCATAGTCCTTGAGTGTTTGCTTCATCGACAGAAGCTGAGCGCAGCAAGATCTAGCAGCAATGTATTTAGATTCAGCAGTGGAGAGAGATACACAGTTCTGCTTCTTTGAAGATCAACATACAAGTGATCGTCCCAGAAAGTGACATGTGCCTGATGTAGACTTGCGATCAACTTTGTCACCAGCATAATCAGCATCCGTGAATCCAACCAGATCAAACTCTAAGCCCTTTGGATACCATAATCCTAGAGTTGGGGTGTGAGCCAAATATCGAAGAATTCGCTTCACAGCTAAGTGATGCGACTCCTTTGGTGCCGCTTGAAATCGAGCACACATGCAAACACTAAGCATAATATCTGGCCTAGATGCACATAGATAAAGTAAAGAACCTCATGGAGCGGTATACCTTTTGATCGAACTCTTTACCATTGTCGTCAGGACCCAGATGATGTTTGGCTGGCATTGGTGTTGTGAAGCCTTTGCATTCTTGCATACCGAACTTCTTTAGGCAATCTTTGAGATACTTCTCTTGAGATATGAAGATGCCATTGCGTTGTTGTCGTATTTGAATACCAAGGAAGAACTTCAGCTCCCCCATCATGGACATCTGATATCGCTCTTGCATCATATATCCAAACTCTTCACTGTACTTCTGATTGGTGCAGCCAAAGATAATGTCATCCACATATATTTGGCACACAAACAGTTCACCATCATATGTCTTCGTGAAAAGAGTGGGATCTAGGGAACTAGGTATGAAGCCTTTGCTCTTCAGGAAGTATTTGAGTGTGTCATACCAGGCCCGAGGGGCTTGTTTGAGGCCATACAATGCCTTGTTGAGCTTGTATACCATGTCAGGATGTTTTGGATTTTCAAAGCCAGGTGGTTGTGCAACATACACTTCTTCTTCAATCTTGCCATTGAGAAAGGCACTCTTCACATCCATTTGATATAGAAGTATGTTATGATGATTTGCATAGGCCAGCAGTATGCGTATGGCTTCAAGTCTAGCCACAGGAGCAAATGTTTCATCGAAGTCAATGCCTTCCACTTGAGTATATCCTTGAGCAACGAGACGAGCTTTGTTTCCGACAACTTGACCATGCTCATCTTGCTTGTTGCGGTATATCCATTTGGTGCCTATTATATTGTGCTTCCGTGGATCAGGACGCTTAACTAGTTCCCATACATTATTCAGCTCAAACTGTTGAAGCTCTTCTTGCATAGCTTGAATCCATTTAGGTTCCATGAAGGCTTCTTCAACTTTCTTGGGTTCTGCTATTGAGACGAATGCGAAGTGCCCACAGAAATTTGCTAGCTGAGTTGCCCTTGAAAGAGTGAGTGGACCAGGTGCATTGATGCTATCAATTATTCTTTCAATCTGCACTTCATTGGCAACGCGAGGATGTACAGGGCGAAGACTTTGCTCTTGCTGTTCATTGTCGTTGTTGGAAGGAATATCTTCAGGCTGAGCATTGTCTTCATGTTGATTAGGTGCTGAAATGATAAGTTCTTCTTCAGGATGAGCTTCAGAAGGTATAATTTTTCCAGTTCCCATTAGCTTGATTGATTCACTGGATGGAACTTCATCTAGCACATTTGGCAGCTGCTCTCTTTGTGAACCGTTGGTCTCATCCAACCGCACATCCACTGTTTCAACCACTTTGTAATGAAAGAGATTGAAGACTCTGTAGGAGTGCGAATCCTTTCCATATCCAAGCATAAAACCCTCATGTGCTTTTGGTGCAAATTTTGAGGTGTGATGTGGGTCCTTGATCCAGCACCTTGCGCCAAATACTCTGAAGTAACTGACATTTGGCTTCTTGCAAGTAAGGAGCTCATAAGATGTCTTGTTCAGTAGCTTGTGAAGATAAACACGATTGATTTTATGGCATGCAGTATCAATGGCTTCGGGCCAGAATTTTCTTGGGGTCTTGTATTCATCTAGCATCGTTCTGGCCATCTCAATTAGTGTTCTGTTCTTGCGTTCGACGACGCCATTCTGCTGTGGCGTGTACGGGGCTGAGAATTCATGTGTGATGCCCAAGGTATCAAGATATGTATCAAGGCCAGTGTTCTTGAATTCAGTGCCATTGTCACTTCTGATGTGCTTTATCTTGGCGCCAAAATTGTTCATAGCTCGATTGGCGAAGCGTCTGAAGACATCCTGCACTTCATTCTTGTAAAGGATTATGTGCACCCAAGTATATCTAGAATAATCATCAACAATAATGAATCCATAGAGGCAAGCAGTAGTAGTTAGAGTTTAGTAATGAGTGGGACCGAAAAGATCCATGTGAAGCAGTTCGAAGGGTCGAGTAGTGGTCATGATTGTCTTTGAGGGATGTTTGGCCCTCGTCATCTTCCCTGCTTCACAGGCACCGCATAAGTGGTCTTTCTTGAACTTGACGCCCTCGATGCCTATGACATGCTTCTTCTTTGCAAGGGTGTGGAGGTTCCTCATGCCAGCATGTCCAAGCCTCTGATGCTAGAGCCAGCATTCTGAAGCTTTTGCTAGAAGACATACTGCTAGCTGTGGCCCTGCTGAGAAATCTACCACATAAAAATCATCTTTTCGATACCCTTCAAACACTAGAGACTTGTCAGATTCCATTAGTACAAGGCAACGATATTTTCCAAACATTACGATCATGTTCAAATCGCAAAGCATTGAGACAGACATTAAGTTGAAGCCAAGGGATTCAACAAGCATGACTTTATCCATGTGTTGATCCCTTGAGATTGCAACTCTACCTAGACCCAATACCTTACTTTTACCAGTGTCAGCAAATGTGATGTGGCTCTTGTCGGATGGACGTAAGGTTGAGTCCATAAGAAGACTTCTTTTGCCAGTCATGTGATTTGTACACCCACTATCAATAATCCATTCTGAAGACGCTGGTGTCGTACCCTACAGTGCAGTTAGGGGGATAGGCTTCACCAAGAGCATTGTGAAGCAAAAACATTTGACGAACCAGTGGGTTATGAAAGCTTAGATCCAGGTTAGGACTAATAGGGAGAGTAGCAAGCGATTCAGGTACGAAGTACATAGTAAGACCATTTGGGCATTTGATCTTGCGCCCTACAAGATGTTTAAGGTCCCCAGCAATAGCGTCAGACGATTTTGGTTTTCTGCTGGAGACCTTTCCCTGCAAAAGAGAGTTAAGCTTTCTAGCCACCCACATCTTCAAGGGTGGCTTAGAAGCAATAAGTCTAAGTGCAGCATCTGAGAATTTTGGCTTTGAAGCCTTAGCAAACAGTCTTGCAGGCGGACAATAGTACTCATAAGAATAAGCAGAATAGTTCTTGGTCTTATGAACATGGCGGTTTGATGAACCGCTCTCATATTCATATGCCTGAGTATGGTTTCCCTGCAAAACGTTTGCGTTAGTGCGACTCAGGTGAGTCCTCTGTCTGTATGAAGCCTTTGGACCGTATGAAGCCTTTGGTCTGAGGTTTGTCTTCTTCACGTGAGGTGTCATGATGACATTCACAGGAAGATTCTCCAGACACCTTTTCGGAACCCAGATCTTCTTCATAGGCGGTCCATTCCTGCAGTTAGTACCAATGTACCTGGCAAACACTTCACCATTCTGATTCTTAAACAGTTTATAGTTTGCATCAAAGGATTCATCAATGATAATGGGGTTAGCACAAGTGAAGCCAGATAGATTGGATGGATCTGCTGAAGGTTCCTTTGCAGCAACCCACATGGTTTTGGGGTACTGCTCAGGTTTCCAGTAAGAGCCATCAGCATTCATTTTCCTTACGAACCCAACACCCTCTTTCCTCGGGTTCGGTTCAGAATCTGCTTTTTGAGGACATCACATAGTGTCTGATGCCCTTTAAGACTTTTGTACATCCCTGTTTCAAGCAATGTCTTCAACCTAGCATTCTCATCAGCAATAGCAGTGGTATCCTCAGCAGAGGGGTTAGTTCCCACATCAACAGTTGAAGATATTGCAACAGTAGCAGCAGTAGAACATTCAGCAACAGAAGTAGCATTATCACGCTCAATGCATTTAAGACATGGTGGTTCAAATCCTTTCTGAGCGGACTGATCTGTTTGCGCGAAGTGACTCGTTTTCCTTTTGAAGATCTTCATGAACCGCTCTCAATTTCTCAAGATCTTGCTTCCTTTGAAGATAATCATAGGAAAGCTTTTCATGAGTTGTTGAGAGAGTTTCATGACGACTTTCAAGTTCCTGATACTTAACGTGAAGATTTTTTATGTCTTCAATTAAGGATTCAGGATCGAGTCATTTCAGCACCTAACAGATCATCGCTTCTGTCTAATAGTTTTTGAATATATTCCATAGCTTTCTGTTGTTCAGTTGCAATATTAGCAAGTGTTTTGTAGCTAGGTTTTGAACCACAATCAGAGTCATCGTCACTAGATGTTTGATAGTGAGTAGTGCGTGTGTTTACCTTGGCACCGCGTGCCATGAAGCAGTAGGTAGAAGCGGAGTAGTCCTTGTCATTTGCATCGGTGTCGGTGATGAATTCATTGTCTTCAGTGTTGAAGATGGACTTGGCAACGTATGCTGTAGCCAGACTTGCGACGCCTGAGTCGGATTCCTCCTCAGACTCCACCTCCGCCTCCTCAGAAGCAGACTCCTCCTCTGAATCCATTTCCTTGCCAACAAACGCACGTGCCTTGCCAGATGAGCTCTTCTTATGTGATGAAGACTTTGAGGAAGACTCGGAAGAAGACTTTGAGTATTTCTTCTTCTTTTTCTTGTCATCAGAGTCATATTCCTTGCTCTTCTTCTTCTTTTTGTTCTCATTGTCCCACTGTGGACACTCAGAGATGAAGTGGCCAAGTTTCTTGCACTTGTGACATGTTTTCCTCTTGTAGTCATGAGCAGGAGCTTCATCATTCCTTGAACTTGATCGGGAAGACTTTCTGAAGCCTTTCTTCTTGGTGAATTTTTGGAACTTCTTGACAAGCATGGCAAGTTCCCTTCCAATGTCTTCAGGATCATCAGAACTGCTGTCAGATTCTTCTTCAGATGAGGAGACAGCTTTTGCCTTCAAGGCACGAGTTCGCCCATAGTTTGGACCGTAGATATCTCTTTTCTCTGAAAGCTGAAACTCATGTGTGTTGAGCCTCTCAAGTATGTCAGACGGATCGAGTGTCTTGAAATCAGGACGTTCTTGAATCATCAGGGCCAGGATGTCAAACGAACTATCAAGTGATCTCAGCAGCGTCTTGACGACTTCGTGTTTGGTAATCTCAGTGGCGCCGAGGGCTTGAAGCTCATTTGTGATGTCAGTGAGTCGGTCAAATGTGTGCTGGACGTTCTCATTGGCATTTCTCTTGAAGCTATTGAAGAGGTTGCGAAGGACACTGATTCTCTGATCTCTCTGGGTTGAGATGACTTCATTAACCTTGGAGAGCCAGTCCCAGACCAGCTTGGATGTCTTCAAAGCACTCACACGGCCATACTGTCCTTTGGTCAGATGACCACAGATGATATTCTTGGCAGTAGAGTCCAGTTGAACGAATTTCTTGACATCAGCAGCAGTGACACCTTCTCCAGCCTTGGGAACGCCGTTCTCGACGACATACCATAGGTCGACGTCAATGGCTTCAAGATGCATGTGCATCTTATTCTTCCAGTAGGGATATTCAGTTCCATCAAAGATGGGGCACGCAGTGGAGACTTTAATTATCCCTGCAGTCGACATAGCTAAAACTCCAGGTGGTTAAACCGAATCACATAGAACAAGGGAGCACCTTGCTCTGATACCAATTGAAAGTGCGTTATATCGACTAGAGGGGGGGTGAATAGGCGATTTTTATGAAAGTCTTCAGAACATGAGAGTTCTAAAGACAAACGATAAAATTGAACCTATTACCATGCAGCGGAAGGTAGACTACACTAGGCAAACCATAGTCAAGTATTCAATGAAGTGAAAGCACAAAGACTAATAGCAGCTAGGTAGTAAGGATCAGGTAGGAAGATATTGTGAAGTCAAACAGAACACGCAGTCACTCAGTGAAGACAAATGATAGAGCAAACATACAATGACTTCACAAGGAGTAACAGTAAGTAACGTGAAGTGAAGATGAAACCAGTGACTCGTTGAAGACAATGATTTGTTGAACCAGTTCCAGTTGCTGTGACAACTGTACGTCTGGTTGGAGCGGCTAGGTATTTAAACCTTAGGACACATAGTCCCGGACACCCAGTCCTGAACACGCAGCTCAGGACACCCAGTCCTCACCGTATTCTCCTTGAGCTAAGGTCACATAGACCTCGCCCAATCACTCTGGTAAGTCTTCAAGGTAGACTCCCAAACCTTCACAGACTTCGTTCACTGGCAATCCACAATGTCTCTTGGAAGCTCAGAACGCGACGCCTAACCGGATGGAGGATGCACAGTCCTCAAGTGTAATAAGTCTTCAGATCACAGAGACAAGAAGACTTAAGTGATGCCCAATTCTCTCTGGCTCTGGTGGTTAGGGCTTTTATCCTCGCAAGGAATTCGCTCTCAAAGGCTTCGAGGTGGGTTGCTCTCAAATGACAAAAGCCATACTCTCAATCTGAGCAACCAACCATTTATGGTTGTAGGGGGTGGGCTATTTATAGCCACTTGGCAACCCGACCTGATTTGTCTGAAATGACCCTGGGTCACTAAGGAACTGACATGTGTTCCAACGGTCAGATTTCAAACTCACACGGCAACTTTACTTGGGCTACAAGCAAAGCTAACTTGTCCGACTCTGGACAAGATTCGCTCTCATAGTCTTCACTCGAAGACATAGGTTTTTTGGTTTAGGCATCACTTCAGTCATTCTGACTGGTTCTCTTGGACCCCACTTAACAGTACGGTGGTTCCTATGAATCAACACAAAAGAAAAAGAACTATGAAAGATCTAAGTCTTCGAGCTCCATAGGCTTCATATCGTGTCTTCTCTTGTCATAGTCTTCAATGTGAATATCTTCATATACCACCTTTGACTTCAATGTCTTCATACATTTTTAGGGGTCATCTCTGGTAGTAAAACCGAATCATGAGGGACTTCTACCTATGTTATCCTGCAATTCTCACAAACACATTAGTACCTCAACTAGGTTTGTCGTTAATACTCCAAAACCAACTAGGGGTGGCACTAGATGCACTTACAAGCTCTACTGTATGTATTTCCATATTTGAGTGCTCGCCGGTCGCACACGACCTCATTTTGCCGAGCGTGTGTGCCATGAGGGCATATCCTCAATGGTTTCTGGGTCGTGTGGGAAGGACCCCCTATCGCCGTCACTCACTAGATGACGGTTCCAAATACTGTCGTGGAAAGGGGTTTAAAACCGTTTGTATAGCACCGACGCATACTAGTGGATACCTCTCCGATACTCGAAGTAAAAAATCTTAATCTTGATCTATGCCAACCCAACAAACACCTTCGGAGATACCTGTAGAGCATATTTATAATCACCCAGTTATGTTGTGACGTTTGATAGCACACAAGGTATTCCTCCGGTATTCGGGAGTTGCATAACCTCATGGTCGAAGGAATATGTATTTGACATGAAGAAAGCAATAGCAATAAAACTGAACGATCAATATTCTAAGCTAACGGATGGGTCTTGTCCATCACATGATTCTCCTAATGATGTGATCTCGTTCATCAAATGACAACACATGTCTATGGTTAGGAAACTTAACCATCTTTGATTAACGAGCTAGTCTAGTAGAGGCTTACTAGGGACACGGTGTTTTGTCTATGTATCCACACATGTATCAAGTTTCTGGTTAATACAATTCTAGCATGAATAATAAACATTTATCATGATATAAGGAAATATAAAATAACAACTTTATTATTGCCTATAGGGCATATTTCCTTTAGTCTCCCACTTGCACTAGAGCCAATAATCTTGTACACATCGCCATGTGATTTAACACCAATAGTTCACATCTTTATGTGATTAACACCAATAGTTCACATCGCCATGTGACCAACACCCAAAGGGTTTACTAGAGTCAATAATCTAGTTCACATCGCTATGTGATTAACACCCAAAGAGTACTAAGGTGTGATCATGTTTTGCTTGTGAGAGAAGTTTAGTCAACGGGTCTGCCACATTCAGATCTGTATGTATTTTGCAAATTTCTATGTCTACAATGCTTCACATGGAGATACTCTAGCTAATAGCTCCCACGTTTAATACGAATCTAGATTGAGACTTAGTGTCATCTAGATCAGTGTCAAAGATTGGATCAACGTAACTCTTTACGACAAACTCTTTATCACCTCCGTAACCGAGAAACATTTCCTTAGTCCTCTTTAGGTACTTAAGGATAATTTTGACCGCTGTCCAGTGATCTACTCCTAGATCAATATTGCACCCCCTTACCAAATTCATGGCAAGGTAAACAATAGGTCTGGTACACAACATAGCATACTTTATAGAACTTATGGCTAAGGCATAGGGAATGACTTTCATTCTCTTTCTATCTTCTGTCGTGGTCGGGTTTTGAGTCTTACTCAAGTTCACACCTTGCAACACAGAAAAGAACCCTTTCTTTGTCTGATCTATTTTGAACTTCTTCAAAAAATTTGCCAAGGTATGTGCTTTGTGGAAGTCCTATTAAGCGTCTCGATCTATCCCTATAGATCTTGATGCCCAATATTTAAGTAGCTTCACTGAGGTCTTTCATTGAAAAATTCTTGTTCAAGTATCCTTTAATGCCATCCAAAAATTCTAAATCATTTCCGATAAACAATATGTCATCCACATATACTATCAGAAATACTACAGAGCTCCCACTCACTTTCTTGTAAATACATGCTTCACCAAAAGTCTGTATAAAACCATATGCTTTGATCACCTCATCAAAGCGTCTATTCCAACTCCGAGATGCTTGCACGAGTCCATAGATGGATTGCTGGAGCTTGCACACTTTTTTAGCACCTTTAGGATCGAAAAAACCTTCTGATTGCATCATATACAACTCTTCTTTAAGATATCCATTAAGGAATGCAATTTTGACGTCCATTTGCCAGATTTCATAATCATAAAATGTGGCAATTGCTAACATGATTCGGAAAGACTTAAGCATCGCTACGGGTGAGAAAGTCTCATCTTAGTCAACTCCTTGAACTTTGTCGAAAATTTTTTGTGACAAGTCGAGCTTTTGTAGATAGTGACATTAGTATCAACGTCACTCATCTTCTTGAAGACCCATTTATTCTCAACGGCTTGCTGATCATCAGGTAGTCCACCAAAGTCTACACTTTGTTCACATACATGGATCCTATCTTAGATTTCATGGCCTCAAGCCATTTTTCGGAATCTGGGCTCATCATAGCTTCTTCATAGTTCGTAGGTTCGTCATGGTCTAGTAACATGACTTCCAGAATAGGATTACCGTACCACTCTGGTGCGGATCGTGCTCTGGTTGACCTACGAGGATCAGTAGTAACTTGATCTGAAGTTTCATGATCATTATCATTAGCTTCCTCTCTAGTTGGTGTAGACATCATGGGAATGGTTTTCTGTGATGAGCTACCTTCCAATTCGAGAGAAGGTACAATTAACTCATCAATTTCTACTTTCTTCCCACTCACTTCTTTCGAGAGAAACTCCTCTAGAAAGTTTCCATTCTTGGCAACAAATAACTTGCCTTCAGATTTGTGGTAGAAGGTGTACCAATTATTTCCTTAGGGTATCCTATGAAGATGCACTTCTACGATTTGGGTTGGAGCTTATCAGGCTGAAGCCTTTTGACATAAGTGTCGCAACCCCAAACTTTAAGAAACGACAGCTTAGGTTTCTTGGCAAACCATAGTTCATACGGTGTTGTCTCAACGGATTTAGACGGTGCCCTATTTAACGTGAATGCATCTATATCTAATGCATAACCCCAAAATGACAGTGGTAAATCAGTAAGAGACATCATAGATCACACCATATCTAATAAAGTACGGTTACGACGTTCGGACACACCATTACGCTCTGGTGTTCCAGGTGGCGTGAGTTTTGAAACTATTCCGCATTGTTTTAAATGAAGGCCAAACTCGTAACTCAAATATTCTCCTCCGTGATCAAATCGTAGAAACTTTATTTTCTTATTACGATGATTCTCCACTTCACTCTGAAATTCTTTGAACTTTTCAAATGTTCCAGACTTGTGTTTCATCAAGTTTCTATACCCATATCTGCTCAAATCATCTGTGAAGGTCAGAAAATAACGATACCCACCGCAAGCTTCAACACTCATCAGACCGCATACATCGGTATGTATTATTATCAATAAGTCATTATCTCGCTCCATTGTTCCGGATAATGGAGTTTTAGTCATCTCGCCCATGAGGCATGGTTCGCAAGTATCAAATGATTCATAATCAAGTGATTCCAAAAAGGCATCCGTATGGAGTTTCTTCATGAGCTTTACACCAATATGACCTAAACGGCAGTGCCACAAGTATGTTGCACTATCATGATCAACTTTGCAAATTTTGGCATCAATATTATGAATATGTGTATCACTATGATCGAGATTCAATAAACCATTCACCATGGGTGTATGACCAGAGAAAGTTTTATTCATGTAAACATAGCAACAATTATTCTCTGACTTAAATTAATAACCGTATTGCAATAAACATGATCTAATCATATTCATGCTTAACACAAACACCAAATAACATTTATTTTAGGTTCAACACTAATCTTGAAGGTAGAGGGAGTGTGCGATGGTGATCGTATCAACCTTGGAATCACTTCCAACAGACATCGTCACATCGCCCTTAACTAGTCTCTATTCATTTTGCAACTCCTGTTTTGAGTTACTAATCTTAGCAACTGAACCGGTATCAAATACCCTGGGGTTACTACGAACACTATTAAAGTACACATCAATAACATGTATATCAAATATACCTTTGTTCACTTTGCCATCCTTCTTATCCGCCAAGTATTTGGGGTAGTTCCGCTTCCAGTGACCATTCCCTTTGCAGTACAAGCACTTAGTTTCAGGCTTAGGTCTAGCTCTGGGCTTCTTCACAGGAGTGGCAACTTTCTTGTCATTCTTCTTGAAGTTCCCCTTCTTTTATTTCCCCCTTTTCTTGAAACTAGTGGTCTTTCTAACCATCAACACTTGATGCTCTTTCTTGATTTCTACCTTCGCCGATTTCAGCATCGTGAAGAGCTCGGGAATCTTTTCCATTATCCCTTTCACATTATAGTTCATCACGAAGTTCTAGTAGCTTGGTGATAGTGACTAGAGAACTCTGTCAATCACTATCTTATCTGGAAGATTAACTCCCACTTGATTCAAGCGATGGTAGTGCCCAGACATTCTGAGCACATGCTCACTAGCTGAGCTATTCTCCTCCATCTTGTAGGCAAAGTACTTGTGAGAGGTCTCATACCTCTCGACACGGGCAAAAGTCTGAAATACCAATTTCAGGTCTTGGAACATCTCATATGCTCCGTGGCATTCAAAACATTTTTGAATTATCGGTTCTAAGCCGTAAAGCATGGCGCACTAAACTATTAAGTAGTCATCATATCGAGCTTGCCAAATGTTCATAATGTATGCATCTGCTCCTGCAATAGGTCTGTCACCCAGTGGTACATCAAGGACATAATTCTTCTGTGCAGCAATGAGGATAATCCTCAGATCATGGACCCAGTCCGCATTATTGCTACTATCATCTTTCAACTTTTCTCTAGGAACATATCAAAATTATATAAGAGCTATATCACGAGCTATTGATCTACAACATAGATATGCAAATACTATCAGGACTAAGTCCATGATAAATTGAATTCAATTAATAAAATTACCTAAGAACTCCCACTTAGATAGACATCCCTCAAGTCATCTAAATGATACGTGATCCAAATCAACTAAATCATGTCCAATCATCATGTGAGATGGAGTAGTCATCAATGGTGAACATCTCTATGTTGATCATATCTACTATATGATTCACGTTCGACCTTTCGGTCTCCAGTGTTCCGAGGCCATGTCTGTACATGCCAGGCTCACCAAGTTTAACCCGAGTATTCCGCATGTGCAAAACTGTCTCGCACCCGTTGTATGTGAACGTAGAGTCTATCACACCCGATCATCACGTGGTGTCTCAACACGACGAACTTTCGCAACGGTGCATACTCAGGGAGAACACTTATACCTTGAAATTTTATTTAAGGGATCATCTTATACAGCTACCGCCGTACTAAGCAAAATAAGATGCATAAAAGATAAACATCTTATGCAATCAAAATATGTGACATGATATGACCATCATCATCTTGTACTTTTGATCTCCATATCCAAAGCATCATCATGATCTCCATCGTCACCGGCTCGACACCTTGATCTCCATCGTTGCGATGTGGTCGTCTCACCAACTATTCCTTCTACAACTATCGCTAACGCATAGTAATAAAGTAAAGCAATTACATGGCGTTTGTATTTTATACAATAAAGAGACAACCATAAGGCTCCTGCCGGTTGCCGATAACTTTTACAAAACATGATCATCTCATACAATAACTTATATCACATCATGTCTTGACCATATCACATCACAACATGCCCTGCAAAACAAGTTAGACGTCCTCTACTTTATTGGTGCAAGTTTTACATGGCTGCTACGGGCTTCTAGCAAGAACCGTTCTTACGTACGCATCAAAACCACAATGGTGATTTATCAAGTTTGCTCTTTTAACCTTCAACAAGGACCGGCCGCGGTCAAATTCGATTCAACTAAATTAGGAGAAATAAACACCCGCTAGCCACCTTTATGCAAAACTAGTCGCATGTATGTCGGTGGAACCGGTCTCATGAATGTGGTCATGTAAGGTTGGCCCGGCCGCTTCATCCAACAATACCGCCGAATCAAAATAACACATTGGTGATAAGTAGTATGACGATCACCGCCCACAACTCTTTGTGTTCTACTCATGAATATCATCCACGCATAGACCTGGCTCAGATGCAACTGTTGGGAAACGTAGCATGCAATTTAAAAAAATCCTATGTGCTACCTCTTGAGCATGCGTTGGTTTTCCCTTGAAGAGGAAAGGGTGATACAACAAAGTAGCGTAACCATTTCCCTCAGTTTTTGAGAACCAAGGTATCAATCCATTAGGAGACAACGCACAAGTCACCTAGCACCCGCACAAAGAAAAAAGAACCTCGCAACCAACGCGATAAAGGGGTTGTCAATCCCTTCATGGTCACTTGCGAAAGTGAGATAGTAAGATAAATATTTTTGGTATTTTGTTGTATAGTTTGGAAAGTAAAGATTGCAAAATAGTAAATGAGATGCGACAATAAAAGATATGCAATATAATAAGAAAGAGACCCAGGGGCCATAGGTTTCGCTAGTGGCTTCTCTCATGATAGCATGTATTACGGTGGGTGAACAAATTACTACTGAGCAATTGATAGAAAAGTCACATAGTTATGAAGATATCTAAGGCACTAATCATGAAAAAAGGCATCACGTCCGTGTCAAGTAGATCAAAACGATTCTGCATCTACTACTATTACTCCACACAATGACCGCTATCAAGCATGCATCTAGAGTATTAAGTTCATAAGAACAGAGTAACGCATTAAGCAAGATGACATGATGTAGAGGGATAAACTCAAGCAATATGACATAAACCCCATCTTTTTATCCTCGACGGCAACAATACAATACGTGCCTTGCTGCCCCTACTGTCACTTGGAAAGGACACCGCTAGATTGAACCAGAAGCTAAGAACTTCTCCCATTGCAAGAAAGATCAATCTAGTAGGCCAAACTAAAACGATAATTCGAAGAGACTTGCAAGGATATCAAATCATGCATATAATTATTCAGAGAAGAACCAAATAATATTCATAGATAATCAAGTCCATAAACCCACAATTCATCGGATCTTGGCAAACACACCACAAAAGAGTATTACATCGAATAGATCTCCAAGAACATCAAGGAGAACTTTGTATTGAAGATCAAAGAGAGAGAAGAAGCCATCTAGCTAATAACTATGGATCCAAAGGTCTGTGGTAAACTACTCACGCTTCATCGGAGAGGCTATGGTGTTGATGTAGAAGCCCTCCGTGATCGATTCCCCCACCGGCAAATGGCCGAAAAAGGCCCCAAGATGGGATCTCACGGGTACAGAAGGTTTCGGCGGTGGAAAAGTGGTTTCGTGGCTCCCCTGATGTTTCTAGGGTATAAGGGTATATATAGGCGAAATAAGTACATCGGTGGAGCTCCGTGGGGCCCACGAGGGTGGGGGCGCACCTACCCCCCTGGGCGCGCCATTCTGCCCCGTGGCCGCCTCACGGAGTTCCAGACTTCCACTCCAAGTCTCCTGGTTTGTTTTCAGTCCAAGAAAGATCACCGCGAAGGTTTCATTCCGTTTGGATTCCGTTTGGTATTCCTTTTCTACGAAACACTGAAATAGGCAAAAAAACAGAAACTGGCACTGGGCCTCCGGTTAATAGGTTAGTCCCAAAAATAATATAAAAGAGCATATTAAAGCCCATTAAACATCCAAAATAGATAATATAATAGCATGGAACAATAAAAATTATAGATACGTTGGAGACGTATCACTATGCTGTATGTACGTACACGTTCGCGACAAGACATACAATGGTACGTACGCTTCGACCGGGTGGGTCCCAGCTGTCAGGGAGGATAAGGACGCACTTCCTTGCATGTGAAGATATAGCTGTTGGGTCCCAGCTGTCATGGGGAATCAATTTTTCCCGTAATAAGGACGCACTTCCTTGCGTGTGAAGATGTAGCTGGTGGGTCCCAATTGTCAGGGGGAGAAAACATTATTTTTCAGGGTAAAAAAGGATGCAGTTGCATGCATGCATCCATGGACGTGGCGTGTCCCCACTGTTAGCCTCTCATGTACAGTCATCTTCCGATGACTCTCGTTTGTTAACCGCGTTGACCACACCGTGCCGAGCACACCAAGGCCGGTGGACGACGGTGAGGCCCCAGACTAGAACGACCCGGAGATGGGGAAGACACGGCAGTGGAGTCACAGATGGAGAGGAGTGGGAAATTTGACTGGTTCAGGTGCGCGGCAGCACTGCCGCCCACGGGAGACAGGAGCAAGAACAGAGGTTGAAGAAGGAGCATGGTTGTTGGATTAACATCCAACGGTCCAACTGCTAGAATCATTTGTTGATTAAGTTGACAAAGCCATGCGTACACGTCAGCTTAGTAGGCCCACAAGTCAGCCACCAAATCTGCCGGGTCCCAGTTGTCATATGGAGGAATAGTTTTTTCGCATAACAAGGAGGCACTTCCTTCCGTGCGAAGATACAGTCGGTGGGTCCCAGCTGTCAGGGGGAGGAAACATTTTTTCAGCTTAATAAGGAGGAACTTTCCTTGCGTGCGACCATGGACCTCATGGGTCCCAGCCGTCAGGCTCTCCACGTACAGTCCTCTTCTGATGACTCTCGTTTGTTGACCACGCCGCGCCGAGCGCAGCGAGGAGGTGGATGACAGCGAGGCCCCGGACGGGAACGACCCAGAGATGGGAAGACGCGACACTGGAGTCGCATATTGAGAGTAGTACAAGGGTTATAACTGGTTCTTGTGCGGTGATGTCTACTACACAACCTTCTTCTTGTAGACGTTGTTGGGCCTCCAAGTGCAGTGGTTTGTAGGACAGTAGCAAATTTACCTCAAGTGGATGACCTAAGGTTTATCAATCTGTAGGAGGCGTAGGATGAAGATGGTCTCTCTCAAGCAACCCTGCAACCAAATAACAAAGAGTCTCTTGTGTCCCCAACACACCCAATACAATGGTAAATTGTATAGGTGCACTAGTTCGGCGAAGAGATGGTGATACAAGTGGTATATGGATAGTAGATAAAGGTTTTTGTAATCTGAAAATATAAAAACAGCAAGGTAACTAATGATAAAAGTGAGCACAAACGGTATTGCAATACGTTGAAACAAGGCCTAGGGTTAATACTTTTAGTAGTGCAAGTTCCCTCAACAATAATAATATAATTGGATCATATAGCTATCCCTCAACATGCAACAAAGAGTCACTCCAAAGTCACTAATAGCGGAGAACAAACAAAGAGATTATGGTAGGGTACGAAACCACCTCAAAGTTATTCTTTCCAATCAATCCGTTGGGATATTCCTACAAGTGTCACAAACAGCCCTAGAGTTCGTACTAGAATAACACCTTAAGACACAAATCAACCAAAACCCTAATGTCACCTAGATACTCCAATGTCACCTCAAGTATCTGTGGGTATGATTATACGATATGCATCACACAATCTCAGATTCATCTACTCAACCAATACATAGCACCTCAAAGAGTGCCCCAAAGTTCCTACCGGAGAATCACGACGAAAACGTGTGCCAACCCCTATGCATAGGTTCAAGGGTGGAACCCGCAAGTTGATCACCAAAACATACATCAAGTGAATCACGTGATATCCCATTGTCACCACAGATACAGACAGCAAGACATACATCAAGTGTTCTCAAATCTTTAAAGACTCAATCCGATAAGATAACTTCAAAGGGGAAACTCAATCCATTACAAGAGAGTAGAGGGGGGAAGGAACATCATAGGATCCAAATACAATAGCAAAGCTCGCGATACATCAAGATCGTATCACCTCAAGAACACGAGAGAGAGAGAGAGATCAAACACATAGCTACTGGTACATACCCTCAGCCCCGAGGGAGAACTACTCCCTCCTCGTCATGGACAGCACCGGGATGATGAAGATGGCCTCCGAAGAGGGATTCCCCCTCCGGCAGGGTGCCGAAACGGGTCTAGATTGGTTTTCGGTGGCTACGGAGGCTTTTGGCAGCGGAACTCCCGATCTATTGTGCTCCCCGATCATTTTAGGATATATGGATATATATAGGAGGAAGAAGTACGTCAGGGGAGCCAGGAGGGGCCCACGAGGGTGGAGGGCGGGCCCAGGGGGGTGGGCGTGCCCCCCTGCCTCGTGGCTTCCTCATTGCTTCCCTTACGTGGACTCCAAGTCTCCCGGGTTGCTTTCCTTCCAAAAATAAGTTCCGTGAAGTTTCATGTCAATTGGACTCCGTTTGATTTTCCTTTTCTGTTATACTCTAAAACAAGGAAAAAAAAACTGGCACTGGGCTCTGGCTCAATAGGTTAGTCCCAAAAATAATATAAAAGTGGATAATAAAGCCCATAAACATCCAAAACACATAATATAATAGCATGGAACAATAAAAAATTATAGATATGTTGGAGACGTATCAGCATCCCCAAGCTTAATTCTTGCTCGTCCTTGAGTAGGTAAATGATAAAAACAAAAAATTTGATGTGGAATGCTACTTGGGGTAATTTTAATGTAATTCTTCTTAATTGTGGCATGAATATTCAGATCTGAAAGATTCAAGATAAAAGGTCATATTGACGTAAAAATAATAATAATTCAAGCATACTAACTAAGCAATCATGTCTTCTCAAAATCACATGGCCAAAGAAAGTTCATCCCTACAAAATCATATAGTTTGGTCATGCTCCATTTTCGTCACACAGAATGGTCTCATCATGCACAACCCCGATGACAAGCCATGCAATTGTTTCATACTTTAGTAATCTCAAACCTATAAACTTTCACGCAATATATGAGCGCGAGCCATGGACATAGCACTATGGGTGGAATAGAATATGATGATGGGGGTTATGTGGAGAAAACAAAAAAGGAGAAAGTCTCAAATCAACAAGGCTAATCAATGGGCTATGGAGATGCCCATCGATTGATGTTAATGCAAGGAGTAGGGATTGCCATGCAACGGATGCACTAGAGCTATAAACGTATGAAAGCTCAACAAAAGAAACTAAGTGGGTGTGCATCCAACTTGCTTGCTCACGAAGACCTAGGGCACTTGAGGAGGCCCATTGTTGGAATATACAAGCCAAGTTCTATAATGAAAATTCCCACTAGTATATGAAAGTGACAGAACAAAAGACTCTCTATCATGAAGATTATGGTGCTACTTTGAAGCACAAGTGTGGAAAAAGGATAGTAGCATTGTCCCTTTTTTTATTTGGCCTTTCTCTTTTTTTCTTTTTTTGGGACAATGCTCTATTAATGATGATCATCACACTTCTATTTATTTACAACTCAATGATTACAACTCGATACTAGAACAAAAGATGACTCAAGAGTGACATGTATGATAAATTATGCATGGTGGCTTGGCCAAAAATACGATCTCAACTACATGATCATACAAAGCAATATGACAATGATGATGCGTGTCATAATAAACGGAACGGTGGAAAGTTGCATGGCAATATATCTCAGAATGGCTATGGAAATTCCATAATAGGTAGGTATGGTGGCTGTTTTGAGGAAGATATAAGGAGGTTTATGTGTGACAGAGCATATCGTATCGCGGGGTTCGGATGCACCGGCGAAGTTTGCACCAACTCTCAATGTGAGAAAGGGCAATGCATGGTACCGAAGAGGCTATCAATGATGGAAGGGTAAGAGTGTGTATAATCCATGGACTCAACATTAGTCATAAAGAACTCACATACTTATTGCAAAAATCTAAAAGTCATCAAAAACCTCGGCACTACGCGCATGCTCCTAGGGGGATAGATTGGTAGGAAAAGACCATCGCTCGTCCCCGACCGCCACTCATAAGGAAGACAATCAAATAACACCTCATGTTTCAAATTTGTTACACAACTTCACCATACGTGCATGCTACGGGACTTGCAAACTTCAACACAAGCATTTCTCAAATTCACAACTACTCAACTAGCACGACTTTGATATTATTACCTCCATATCTCAAAACAATCATCAAGCATCAAACTTCTCTTAGTATTCAATGCACTCTATATGAAAGTTTTTACTAATCTTGAAGACCTAGAATATTAGGATTATTTAAGCAAATTACCATGATATTTAAGACTCTCAAAATAATCTAAGTGAAGCATAAGAGTTCATCTATTTCTTCAAAATAAAACTACCACCATGCTCAAAAAGATATAAGTGAAGTACTAGAGCAAACAACAAACTACTCCGAAAGATATAAGTGAAGATCAATGAGTAGTTGAATAATTATGCAACTATGTGAAGACTCTCTAACATTTACGAATTTCAGATCTTGGTATTTTATTCAAACAGAAATCAAAACAAAATGAAATAAAATGACGCTCCAAGCAAAACACATATCATGTGGCGAATAAAAATATAGCTCCAAGAAAAGTTACCGATGAACGAAGACAAAAGAGGGGATGACTTCCGGGCATCCCCAAGCTTAGGATTTTGGTTGTCCTTGAATATTACCTTGGGTGCCTTGGGCATCCCCAAGCTTAGGCTCTTGCCACTCCTTATTCCATAGTCCATCAAATCTTTACCCAAAACTTGAAAACTTCACAACACAAAACTTAACAGAAAACTCGTGAGCTCCGTTAGCGAAAGAAAACAAAACACCACTTCAAGGTACTGTAATTAACTCATTCTTTATTTATATTGGTGTTAGAACTAATGTATTCCAACTTCTCTATGGTTTATAAACTATTCTACTAGCCATAGATTCATCAAAATAAGCAAACAACACATAGAAAAACAGAATCTGTCAAAAACAGAACAGTCTGTAGTAATCTGTAACTAACGCAAACTTATGGAACCCAAACAATTATAAAATAAATTGATGGATATGAGGAATTTATCTATTAATCATATGCAAAAATAATTAACTAAATATCACTTTCCAAATAAAAATGGCAGCAATTCTCGTGAGCGCTAAAGTTTCTGTTTTTTACAGCATGATCATAAAGGCTTCACCCAAGTCTTCCCAAAGGTTCTACTTGGCACAAACACTAATTAAAACATAAAACCACAATCATAACAGAGGCTAGATAAATTATTTATTACTAAACAGGAGCAAAAAGCAAGAAACTAAAATAAAATTGGGTTGCCTCCCAACAAGCGCTATCGTTTCACGCCCCTAGCTAGGCATGATGATTTCAATGATGCTCACATAAAAGATAAGAATCGGAACATAAAGAGAGCATCATGAAGAATATGACTATCACATTTAAGTCTAACCCACTTCCTATGAATAGGGATTTTGTGAGCAAACAACTTATGGGAACAAGAATCAACTTGCATAGGATGGTAAAACAAGCATAACTTCATAACTTTAAGCACATAGAGAGGAAACTTGATATTATTGCAATTACTACAAGCATATATTCCTCCCTCATAATAATTTTCAGTAGCATCATGAATGAATTCAACAATATAACCAGCACCTAAAGCATTCTTTTCATGATTTACAAGCATAGAAATTTTATTACTCTCCACAGAAGCAAAATTCTTCTCATTCGGAATAGTGGGAGTATCATAAGAGACTCGAATACTATAAATTGTTTCCACATTAAAAGAGTAATGTTCAGAAAAAGGGTAATCATAATCATGACAAGTTTTATAAATATAATCATCACTACTTTTTATAGCATAACTGTCATCACAATAATCATCATAAGTAGCAACTTTGTTCTCATCATAATCAATCGAAATCTCTTCCAAGATAGTGGAATCATTACTAAATAAAGTCATGACCTCTCCAAATCCACTTTCAACAATATAATCATGATAAGTAGGAGGCATGCTATCATCATTATAAATTTGCATATCAAAACTTGGGAGACTAGAAATATCATATTCATTAAACATAGCATCCCCAAGCTTGGGACAAACATTAATTGCAACAAATATATTCTCAAAAACATCATCTTCATCAAACATAGCATCCCCAAGCTTGGGCCTTTTCATATCATAAGCATAATCACTCTCATCATTAATAGTATGGATAGCACCAATAGTATAGCAATTATCATATTCTTCCAAGCAAGTGCCAAAAAGATTTTCAAGATCATAAGAAGTATCATTATCTTCCCAATCATAATCATCACAACAAGCAATAGGCATAACGAGATCATCATCAAGTGCATCATCTTCCACAATTATATTTTCATGAGGCACAACAGTAATAGGAGCAGCATTATTTGAGAGAGATATCTTTTTACCTCTCTTCCTTTTTCTTTTATTCTTCTTCACCACATGTGTGGGTTCAATCCTCTTTTTGGAGATCCTTATTAATGAGATTGGTTGAATAGAAGGCTCCTCCTCATTACCTGATTCATCATAAGAAATAATAGGAGGATATTGGGAAGTCTCTTCCCTTTCATTAGTGTTCTCTTCATCTTCTAGTTGATTTCTTTTCTTTATGTAATTGGCAATATAAGGATTTTTGATGCAATTCACCGCACAATACATATAAATTTCCTCTAGATCAAAACCAAGAAGTTTATAATGGGCAAATTCTGGAAGATAGTTAGTTATACGTTTCATTTCTTCGTAGCCCATAATCAAACTAAGTTCATTATAACGTGCAAGGGAAATCAAGTCATCACAATTTTTGGACACGATTAGATCATGAAACAATTTGCATCGGATAGCTAAATGACCACTTTCATTGCAAAGTCCACAAGTACGGCCAAGAAAATTTAAATTTTCAGCACAATCATCTAGCCTTTCTTGCAACAATTTAGTTTCTAAGTACTTATGCCTCATGCAATATCTATCTTCCCTATTTGGTGTGTACTTACAAACCCAATGCACTCCACAAAAATTGACATGATTATAGGAGACATTTTCATCATAACTAGTGCAATCATCATTAGTACTGTGGATATTCAAGGAGTTCATACTAACAACATTGCAATCATGCTCATCATTCAAAGATTTAGTCCCAAACATTTTAATGCATTCTTCTACTAACACTTTGGCACAATTTTCCTTTCCATCATACTCATGACAGATATTAAAAAGATGAAGCGTATGAGGTAAACTTAATTCCATTTTTTTAATTTTCTTTTATAAACTAAACTAGTGATAAAACAAGAAACTAAAAGACTCGATTGCAAGATCTTAAGATATACCTTCAAGCACTAACCTCCCCGGCAACGGCGCCAGAAAAGAGCTTGATGTCTAGTACAGAACCTTCTTCTTGTAGACGTTGTTGGGCCTCCAATTGCGGAGGTTTGTAGGACAGTAGCAAATTTCCCTCAAGTGGATGACCTAAGGTTTATCAATCCGTAGGAGGCGTAGGATGAAGATGGTCTCTCTCAAGCAACCCTGCAACCAAATAACAAAGAGTCTCTTGTGTCCCCAACACGCCCAATACAATGGTAAATTGTATAGGTGCACTAGTTCGGCGAAGAGATGGTGATACAAGTGGTATATGGATAGTAGATAAAGGTTTTTGTAATCTGAAAATATAAAAACAGCAAGGTAACTAATGATAAAAGTGAGCACGAATGGTATTGCAATACGTTGAAACAAGGCCTAGGGTTCATACTTTCACTAGTGCAAGTTCCCTCAACAATAATAACATAATTGGATCATATAGCTATCCCTCAACAAGCAACAAAGAGTCACTCCAAAGTCACTAATAGCGGAGAACAACAGAGAGATTATGGTAGGGTACGAAACCACCTCAAAGTTATTCTTTCCAATCGATCCGTTGGGCTATTCCTATAAGTGTCACAAACAGCCCTAGAGTTCGTACTAGAATAACACCTTAAGACACAAATCAACCAAAACCCTAATGTCACCTAGATACTCCAATGTCACCTCAAGTATCCATGGGTATGATTATACGATATGCATCACACAATCTCGGATTCATCTACTCAAACAACACATAGAACCTCAAAGAGTGCCCCAAAGTTCCTACCAGAGAATCACGACGAAAACGTGTGCCAACCCCTATGCATAGGTTCATGGGTGGAACCCACAAGTTGATCACCAAAACATGCATCAAGTGAATCACGTGATATCCCATTGTCACCACAGATACACACGGCAAGACATACATCAAGTGTTCTCAAATCTTTAAAGACTCAATCCGATAAGATAACTTCAAAGGGGAAACTCAACCCATTACAAGAGAGTAGAGGGGGGAAGGAACATCATAGGATCCAAATATAATAGCAAAGCTTGCGATACATCAAGATCGTATCACCTCAAGAGCACGAGAGAGAGAGAGAGATCAAACACCTAGCTACTGGTACATACCCTCAGCCCCGAGGGAGAACTACTCCCTCCTCATCATGGAGAGCACCGGGATGATGAAGATGGCCACCGGAGAGGGATTCCCCCTCAGCAGGGTGCCGGAACGGGTCTAGATTGGTTTTCGGTGGCTACGGAGGCTTCTGGCGGCGGAACTCTCGATCTATTGTGCTCCCTAATCGTTTTAGGGTATATGAATATATATAGGAGGAAGAAGTACGTCAGGGGAGCCAGGAGGGGCCCACGAGGGTGGAGGGCGCGCCCAGGGGGGTGGGGGCGCCGCCTGCCTCGTGGCTTCCTCGTTGCTTCCCTTATGTGGACTCCAAGTCTCCCGGGTTGCTTTCCTTCCAAAAATAAGTTCCGTGAAGTTTCAGGTCAATTGGACTCCGTTTGTTTTCCTTTTCCGTGATACTCTAAAACAAGGAAGAAACAGAAACTGGCACTGGGCTCTGGGTCAATAGGTTAGTCCCAAAAATAATATAAAAGTGGATAATAAAGCCCATAAACATCCAATACACAGAATATAATAGCATGGAACAATCAAAAATTATAGATACGTTGGAGACGTATCATGTGGCGTGGGGCTGCAGTCGGTGGAGAATAAGAGGAGGTGTGGAGGGGTGGAAGGATAGCCTGGCCGGCGGTGGGGTAGCGCTTCGCAGCGATGCGTGCTAAGAAGAGCCGCTAGCCGCCACAGGCCAAAGCAGGCGGTCCCAGCGACGTTGGAGGAAGAAGACAAGAGATTGAAGGTGCATGCCGGCCGTTGGATATAAATCCAATGGCTATGGATGTCATAATCATTTGTTGACCAAGTTGACAATGGCTTGCGTAGGCTTTGACCTATAGGCCCACATGTCAGCCTACAAAAATCTGGCATATATTTAACCCATGTTTTCTAGAATTTATAGTCCATTTGTTGGGCTGGGTGAACAAATAATTTCGCGTCAATGCGGCCCATTTAATATTGTCTAAGAAATTTCAGCCCATCTGCACTTTTTTGAAATACACGAATTAGCTGGGCTCGTTCTATATATAATGTCAGGTTAGAAGGAGCAATTAATATCAAAAAATAAACCGGTGTGACACATTTTTTGTATATAAAATTAACAAATTAGCGAGTTATTGCTCAAAACAAAAATGAGCGCGTTATTATTACATTGGTCCTTAAAATCTTCGCAAGCTTTTGTACGCAGTCACCAGGATTTTCCTTACCTGTGAGTCAAAAACAACCAGGATTTTCCTTGCCAACTTCTGTTAAACATTTACTTTTATAAGTTAGTAACAGTGGGATGTTTTTATAATGTATATATAAGTCTCTATTAAATATATGATAATAGTAATAATATAAATATATATAATGTGGTTAGAAGGGAAAACATAAATTGGACACAACCTTATTATTCTTATATATAGATAAATAGAACAGAGATCTGCATTTTATTAAAACAATACATTGGGTTGCTGATCTTTAAGAAAAAGTAAAACCTACACTGGGAGGCCCATAGGCCGGTACATACATGATGGACCTCAAAAAATAAGTTGAAACCACTGTCTCTGTATGTCGTGGGCTACGCATGTTAAAAAACAAAACCTAGGCCTAGCTGATACTTGTTTGCCCTCTGAAAAAAATGATACGAGCTAGATCCCCGATACCCCTTTCCCGCAACAACAACAACAAAAAAAGATCCCCGATACCCTAAAAAAAGCTCCCCGATGACAGTCATCGTTGGAATTTTTTTTATTGACTAAGGTTGACAAACCCGTGGGCCCCAACATTAGTATGCAATTAGGAGGAAGCTTTTTTCCAATGGGGCACTTGCTTGCATACGGCTTGGACCTGGTGGGTCCCTACTGTCAGTCTCTGCTACCTCTTGAGCACTGCGTTGGTTTTCCCCGAAGAGGAAGGGATGATGCAGCAAAGTAGCGTAAGTATTTCCCCTCAGTTTTTGAGAACCAAGGTATCAATCCAGTAGGAGGCTACACACCAGTCCCTCATACCTGCACAAAACAAATAAATCCTTGCACCCAACGCGATAAGGGGTTGTCAATCCCTACACGGCCACTTACGAGAGTGAGATGTGATAGATATCATAAGATAATATTGTAGCGACCCGACCCAAAATCGGTCAAGTCTCTGTGTAGCTGTACCATCCCTACGATCCACGCTTGGCGATTTGCCCTATGGAGTCAGATGGACTCGCTATTCATCTACGCTTCCGCAACTTTATTTAGTTTATTTCTCATGAGTTGGCCTTCGGCCGAATTTATTCTATTGTGATAAAGACTCAATATGAGAATCGTGTAATAAATTCAGGTGTGATTGAACTTTGAATCTTTTCATCAATGTATAAAAATATTATAGATTTCTCTTATTTTATTTTTTTCTCTCTCTGCCTTAATTCAAAAAAAGGAAAAGGCCCAGGCGCGAGCCAGGCCAACCGGCCTAGCCGACGCCCAGGCCAACCGGCCCAGCAGCGCCGAGCCGCAGCCCACAAGCACCCGAGCCGGCCCAGCCGACAGCAGGCCAGCGCGCCCGCGCCTGAACCCCTCTCCCCTCGGTCGCTCGCTCGCCCCTCCTCTCTCCCTCTCACTGATCCTGGGACCCCACCCCTTCTCTTTCCCCTCGCCCACGCTATGCCGCGCCAGAGCGTGTTCGACGCCGCCGCCGCGTCCGAATTCAACGGGATCACGATCCCGAGTCGCCCCCTGCTCCAAGTCGATGCCCTATAAATAGCCCTACCCCTCCTCTTCTGAAACCCCCTAAAACCCTACTCCAAACCCCACAATAGCCCCGACACCATCCGAACGCATCTCGCCGCCGCCGCCTCGGTTCACCGCCACTCCCGACGCCGGTGATCCCTCTCTGCCCCTCCCTGCACCTTCACCCAAACCTCCACTACCTCCCGCACCTCTTTGACACCTTTTCATCGCCCAGGAACCGCCGAAGCCATCGCCCCCGAGCTCGACCGCCGCTCGCCGGAACTACAGCTCACCAGGGGGCAGTCGACGTCGCCCCGACCACCTCCGTCATCCCTGAGCTCCCCTGACTCCATCCCCGACCTCCACTCGAGCTGCCGCACCCGCCCTACGACTCCTCCGCCGCCCCGGACCACCGGAGCACCCCCGCCACCAACGCCCGAACCCACCTCGCCGTCGACCGCCGCTGTAAGCCACCGGACTCCCCACCACCGTCCGATTTCCAATCTAGGGACTAGATTGGATCACGCGAAGAGTTTGGTTTTTCTTTAGTAGACCGGTTTAGTTTCGGTTAGATCGGTTTATTTTAAGTTGTGGTTTAGTTGGACCGGCCGATCGGTTTATTTCTATTAGCCCATGGACGCAGTGGTCTATTCAACGCGTGAGCGTTGTTTTGTTTTAGAACGCCCACTGTTCGGCCCATTAGCGCGTTAGTTTTTGCTTAGTTTTATTTTAGTTTCTGTTTTTAAAACAGAATAGTTCCAGTTTTGTAAAATCTATATCTTTTAAGTTATTTAATATTTTTAGTTGATTCTTTTTGCTATAGTTTGCAAATTTCCTATAGTTGCTGTAGAAATTAGATTCAGCCATGTTTAGATTTTTAAAAATTGTTTTATATTAGTTTTAGTCAGATTAGTTTTTCTGCTATAAATTGAGTTAGGATTATTTTTTTAGTGATTCTTTTTGTCACTGCTTTGTTTTGACTTTGTCTAGCAGTAGGAATTTATTTAGGCATTTTTAGTCTTTATTAAAAATAGTTTTTATGTGAAATCAAGCTTTTCTAGTTTATTTAGCTTGCTGTTGTTTTCTGCTGTTCTAGTTATTTTTAAATTTTATTTTTCCTATGTTATAATTTATTTTAGATTAGTTTCTGTAGTTACAGACAGTGAAAATTTATTTACAGCAAAATAAAAAGTTTTATTTTATTTTCTTATTAGTTTTGTTTTAGGTATAACAGGAGTTCTATAATAGATATTGGTTTGATTCTTTTTGCACCTAGTTTGTATGTTGTTTTCCTTTATGTTAGTTAGTAAAACCATTGTTTTGGATCTGTAAAGAAAAGTGTTAGTAGGTTAAAACTATTTCTTTGTTGTTGCTTGATGTGATGGAAACCTTGATTTTGTTTTCCCCAAGTTTTCTTCGATTTTGGTTTGAGTGATTGTGTGTTTTCCTTCAGTTTGCTGATATGTCATTAGTGCAATACTTATTTGTGCTATTGTTTGACTCGATAGAATTTCTGGAGTGCGAAGCTTGCTATCTCGAGTCACTAGCGTTTGAAGACCGTGAGCCAGGCAAGTTATTTGATCATGTTTTACAATACCTATGATTTTGTTGCATTAGAACTATTCCTCCCCACCATGCATGCAGTAGGAGAATTTTAAGTTATGTTCTTGAGTAGTATCATGAGGTAGGATGAACCCAGTTACCCTTGTTACCATTGCCCGGGACGATGTAGTTTATTTTGCTATGCTCGTAGACGGGGTTGGTTGAGTGTTTCATAAGGGAGATGTGAGAGTCAAGATGATGACAAGCCCATGACTTCAAGCTCAAGATGGACTTCAAATTCACTACTGGGTGGAGGACGGTTGACGGGCACCCTGGAGGAACCAGCGGATGGCCGGGATGCATGGAGGAGCTCCATGACATCTTGCGGAAAGCTTCACCCATCCACGAAGAGACGGATGGATACCCTTTGACCGGAAGCTTACCTATGCAGCCGCAAGCCATTATGGGCTCTGGCTGGGTTGACCCTAGGCGTGACTCTGGACGGACGGTGCAAGCAGATGTAGAAGAACGGTAGGACATGGATGGGTACCGGCAGTGCTCAGAGAAACTCTATGGAAGACCCTGTTTCGTTCATCCCATCTTCAAACACCAGGCAGTGCGAGGACATAAAGGAGGGAACGATTCTTGCGGGTAAAGTGCACATGACTCTGCAGAGTAACAACCTAATCGATTAGCCGTGTCCCCGGTTACGGACAAATGAGCCTCTGGAAATTGGAGTATATCAGAAATCTCAACACTGAACTAAATTAATTGAGGGGTTATTTAATAATTGGGAATGAGACATTGGTTGGCGGAACCATCTCAATAACAACCAACATTTTGTAGTAATTGCAAGCAAGTTCTTTGTTATAGGGAAAATTGGCTTTTTCGCAAAAACATAAGACTTAGAGCCCCACAGCCAAATTGCATATAGTGTTAGAAATTTTATTGTGGTTCTCTCTATGACTTGCCGGCATATTCAAAATGCTGACCTACACGGCTGCAACGTCTTATGTTTCAGAGGAGTTTTCCGACCAGGAGTGAGGCTACGATCTACGCTTGGCGATTGCCCTATGGAGTCGGATGGACTCGCTATTCGTCTACGCTTCCGCAGCTTTATTTAGTTTATTTCTCATGAGTTGGCCTTCGGCCGAATTTATTCTATTGTAATAAAGACTCGATATGAGAATCGTGTAATAAATTCAGGTGTGATTGAACTTTGAATCTTTTCATCAATGTACTATGTGTGCCAGCATGATCTTGGGATGGTACAGCTACACAGAGACTTGACCGATTTTGGGTCGGGTCACTACAAATATTTTTGGTATTTTTAGGATAAAGATGCAAAGTAAAATAAAAGCAAAGTAAAAAAGCAAAGGAAATAACTAAGTATTGGAAGATTTATGATGAAGATAGAACCGGGGGCTATAGGTTTCACTAGTGGCTTCTCTCAAGAGCATAAGTATTCTACGGTGGGTGAACGAATTACTGTTGATCAATTGACAGAATTGAGCATAGTTATGAGGATATCTAGGTATGATCATGTATATAGGCATCACGTCCGAGACAAGTAGACCGACTCCAGCCTGCATCTACTACTATTACTCCACTCATCGACCTCTATCTAGCATGCATCTAGAGTATTAAGTTAATGAAAACAGAGTAACGCCTTAAGCAAGATGACATGATGTAGAGGGATAAACTCATGCAATATGATGAAAACCCCATGTTGTTATCCTCGATGGCAACAATACAATACATGCCTTGCTGCCCCTACTGTCACTGGGAAAGGTCGCCGCAAGATTGAACCCAAAGCTAAGCACTTCTCCCATTGCAAGAAAGATCAATCTAGTAGGCCAAACCAAACTGATAATTCGAAGAGACTTGCAAACATAACCAATCATACATAAAAGAATTCAGAGAAGACTCAAATATTATTCATAGATAGACTTGATCATAAACCCACAATTCACCTGTGTGATGCCCCGAGACCGTTGCGCCGGGTGTCTTCCAGTGATTCGTTGTCGTTGCCATGTCATTCGCTTGCGTGTTGCATATTGCCATGTCATCATGTGCATTGCATCATCATGTTTTTCGAAACTTGCATCCATCCCGGCCTCCTCGTTCTCTCTGTTGTCCGTCCTGAGCCCAGACACACTTGCATGCGCCCGCGGCATGTCCGAAATATTATTTTGTAAGTGGCTGGAAAATGTTCTCGGAATGGGATGAAAGTTGGCATGCGGTGTTGTTATGTTGTTAGTAGGTCGCCTGCCAAGTTTCATCGCATTCAGAGTCCGTTTGACACCCCAACGTTAACTATAGCGGCAGTATAGTCGGTCAAACATCGGACGTTTTCGGTCTCCGAAAATAGTCGCCGGATTTAATTCCTTCTCGAAGTGTTCATCGAGATTCTTTTCTAAGGAGCTTAAGTTTCTTCATCTTGCAATCCGGAGTGCAATTCTTTCTTCCGTATCATTGGAGGTGGTATTATGTCATTCTTGATAATTTGAGTTCATGTTTCATGATTCACATGTTGTTAAGAATGAGTTACTTTAAATCCATCAATCTCTTCTTTGGAGTTATCTTGGATGATAGTTCACCTAAAGCCTTCCCTAAGGATTGTTGCTGTTTATGCTGCTCATAAATGACCCAAGTTCTTATTTTATCCTTTCGGTGAATAAGTTTCTCGTCTTCTTGTTCATATAAATCCAATCTTTTCCGTGAGTGGCAATGTGTCACCTCATAATGTTGATATGCCTTCTATAAGCCCACTTCAAGCTTGTCCTTCCGTTGTTGGTGTTCCAACAACTCCGTTCGACCCTTCTCCTAAGTATGCCTTTTCAAGGTCTTTCGTGACAGAAGTTGGCATTTTCTTCTCCATTCTCCTATTTCATTTATATATCTTCTATTCTTTCGTTCCGGAGGCTTTACGATGTTGTTCGTTTCACCCATAATCTCGTTTGGTCAAAGATCATGTTCTTTTCATGCCTATCCATTTAACCGTAATGTCGTGCCCTTTTGCTCAAGTTCTTTTCGCCTTATCAAGCCTTGCACCTCTTTTCAACCAGAGTGCTGTCTGAGATCTTTCTTACCTCTTGTTCCATTCATTCAATAGTTCTGGAGGCTGCATGTTGTTGATCTCTTCAAGTATCTTCTCATCTTATCAAGTTATTATTCAATTCCTTCTCTTTTCAATCGGAGTGCTGCCCGAAGTTGTTCTTCCTTGTTCTTCTTCCCTACCGGAGTGTTTTCAATTTTGTTCATCTCCGTTGTATTCTTTTCTCGAAATGACTTAACCTTTCAAGGTTCTTTGATTTCACTCGTTTGTCCAAAAATCAACTTAGTTTTACCTTTTTCTCTTCCTCTTCCATTTTCCCTCCGGTGCCATTCTAGATCTCGGGACGAG